>NW_010239219.1:1051-42718 GCF_000690775.1 Eurypyga helias
CTCTTTTCCCAACTGACAAATTCTGGTTTTTGTTTGAAATCAAAGCAGTGACTTTCCTTGCTTCTGTGAAAGTTGGTGAAATGTTTGCTTTGATCCCCAGGTGACTTTCTTGAGTGCATTTTTACAGGGAGGGGAGTGTGGGGGTGGGCAGCTGGGGTGCTGGCGGTGGGTCCTTGCAGGCTGTGCTGTGAGTGCTGGGGGGCTGCTGTGGTTTCCAAGCTGCAATGTCTTCCCCAGAAACTGGTGGCATTCTCCATCCTGGCGTGGGCTGTGGTTGCACTGGGTGCTTTTGTCTGGGCATCTTCCTTTCCCAGCAGGGTTTGGGTTGCTGGCGTTGCTCGGTTATGTTCTTGCTCCCTTGGGAGCCCCAGCTGCATCCCTGGTACGCAGATGAACTCAGGAGCCCTTTGCTTCTTTGCAGAGCCTGTGGGTAGCTGGATCGATATCTTGTAACAGGGCTGGTGTTTCAAGTGAATGCCTCCAGCTTGTTATGATGATAAAGTTCCCACATATCGAATCGAAAGTGGATTTTACATTTGCCTAAGTACATAAACTTGATCATAATTAAAGCAATGACTGCTTGCTTATACCTTGGATCTGGCCCATCTTGCATGACTCTGTAGTAATTACACTTCAGAGCACTCGCTTCTCGTAGTAGCAGCTGCATAAATCTCTGTAATAGGGGGACATCACTCAAGGACTATTTTCCAGGCTTCTGTTTATTGCTTTTCTTCCTTTCATACATCTGTCAATTAAAAAAGTTTGGGAGTTCCCAGCCACAAATCACCACAGAATCAATTCTGAGAACCTTTGCCTATAGATCACATCACCCTGGAGAAACTGAGGGTTTAAACAACTTATTTAAAATGTGTTTTTTAAAATGGTTTTGGCTTTTTTTTTAACACAAACAGAAAGCAGTGACTCCTGAGAGCCACATTTTGCATTATGAGCAGTTGTGGCTGAAGGCATAAGTAGAGGAAATGCAGGAGAGATGTCCCGTGGCTCCGTTTTACTGGGTCAGTGGTGCGTGGGCTGGGGGGACATGGGCAGAGTGCTCCCCGTAGAGAAGCCCCACCACGCCAGGCTGATACTTTAATTAAAAAAAAAAAAAGGCAATTCTGATAAATGTGAGGGAAGTGTCGTGCTGTTTCATGAGCAGTATTAATGTTCCAGGAGTAATTCTAGCTGAAGGCACGCATCAGGCAGCGAGCAGCAACTTGGTCTCCCCTGGTCCTGCAGCCTGGGGACCAGGTTTTTGCAGGTCCGGATCATGCTTTGGCATGCCCGGAGGTGGGGAGCAGCATGACCTAACTCCTGTCGGCTGTAGCTGACTGTTTGGAGGGGCGGGAGGACATAATTCATGCCAACAGCTCCACTTGAGCTGGATGGGAGGCCTTGTGCTGGAGAGGGGTGAAGGCAGGATGATGGGAGAGAGCTTTTCACGGGCTTTCCTGAAGCTGAGCCTTAATGCCAGCTCGTGATCCAGCCTGCTGTTCTGCGCTGGGGTAACTTCCTCAGCCGCCCACATTCATTGATAACGAGAGTCCTCCTTCCTTCCACTGCCTGTCTTGGTTTTCTTCTTCCTTTTGTCTTTTCCTTGCATAATTTCTCATGTATAAACAGTAACTTGAATTTCCATTGTTTTCCTGGTCTGGTTTTTTTGTCCTCTTTGCCATTCACATTTCTTTGTGGTGACATTCTGGATAATTGGTCTGGTGGTGCATGTGGGTAGAGGGGAAAGGGTGAGTTGTTGCCTTGCTGAGACAGGGAGAGGGGATGGATGTCTCTGCCCCCGGGCAGGTGGGAGCTGAGGTATATTTTTCTTGGCAGAAATACCTGCTGGCGGGTCTGCCTTACTCCTCCCACAGCGGAGTGCAGTTTTCAGCTTTTTGTTCATTCTCTTTGATGGAAGCAAATAAGGATTCACCTTAAGAAAATAGAGATTAACCTTTTGCTTTTGGAGTTGAGGTGTAAAGCTTTACAACTGGCTGGCTGAGCATGTCAAGCTTTCTTCTCTCTTCTTTCTGGCAGCTGGTGTGTGCCAACAGAGAATTTGACAACTAAAAATCCCAACTCTTCCCGTTGGACTCGAAGCACCTTTGCTCGCGAGCTGGTTCCCTTCATCCTCCTGCTTTTTTATTCTGTTTTTCCTGAATGGGACTAATGATATTCCTCCCTGTGCAGCCTTTCCGTTTAGCTTAGCATGATGGTTTAAGATCTTAGTTTATTAGATAATTGAGTTTTCTGTTCTTAATTATTTCAGGCCTGCAAGTTGCTCTCTTGATAGTTACAGAGCAGGAGCAGAACCCTAAAATTTAGTAACCTCCCCAGGAAGTGGTTTTATAGTGAGTTCATTAATTTTATTTTTTTTCCAGGGGTTAATTTTAACAACATCCTGAACAGTGTTCTTCCCAGTCTTTGGAATGGCTGTGGGGTGTGTGCGTGTGACTGTAAGAAACGTGTATGGTGAGTGGGTGCCCACAAATTAACTCCATATTTTTGATGACTGCACTGTTGATACATTTGTGCATTTGTTAGGAAACTCTTGCTCTGTAGAACCTCTCTTTTTTTCTCCATAACTACTGCTTTTAAAAGATGCACTGTTTCAGAGCATTACATCTGCGTGGCAATCATCTGGCCATCGGGGAGGAATCCAGAGTCGGATGGTCTTGTGAAACACAAGATAGAACAGAAAATAAAGGATAATTAAGCAGTAATAAATGTCCCATGCACTACCCATACTGTTTCAATTTTAATCACCTTTTGAACAAGGTTGGTTTATAATTTATCTCTTTAATTAGGTATTAAAAAGATCAGCACTTAATCTGGGTTTTGAACAGTTGCGTTTCCTCTTCCCCCCAAATGCTGAGCGTTAAAAGCCAGTGACAGATGCATGACCCCCTAGTCACATTATTTACAATCGGGTTTTTAATAAAAAAAAAGTAGTATTGAAATAGCTGGGGAAAAATCACATTTAAAGGTTGAATTACTGCTTTTATCTCTTTAAAGCATGATACTGACTGCAGAACAATTAGAGAAAGAAAATTAACACAAAGCAGCAGCTTTCTTATGTGTAATATTAACAAACGGGTGAGCGAAGAGACTGGGACGGAGCTCCCTGGCATTTCCAGACCACAGAAGAAGGGTGTTGATGCACGGGGTAGCAGAGCCCTCCCTTCATGTGTGGAGGAGGCTACAGTAATGTAACATTAAGCAGAGCCAGGTTCTCATTTTGGCAATGCCTGGGGTAAATTTGGGGAATGTTAATCTGATTTAAACTGCTGTTGGATCTGGGTGGGCAGGCTTGCGTGCCCCAGTGGAAAGCACAGCTTGTCTGCCTGTATCTGATGACAGGCTTGGAGCTATCCTGGGATGCTTAAAATCAACATGCAATCCCTCAGCCTCTCGAAGGAGTTCACAACTGCCTGCAGATGATCTCAAGGGTTTATTTTGACATTTAATCCACTGAAATTATTTTCACTTCTGCTCTACTAGCCACCTATCTGTGGGAATAATTGTACATCAAAGTCAAATTTAATGCTCTAAATTCACAGCTACCTGCTCTTCTGTAAAAATTCCCGTGTCAGAAGGAGGAAGAGGCAAGGGTGCTGCTGAAATGACTGCAGCTGTAGAGATTAGTGCTGTCAGCTAGGAGTGTATGCGAAATTACTGGAGCATTTACACTGCTGTTCCCCAAGATGGCATAAATGGCACAGCGCTCTGACGGTGCCCGGTTTGGTGCGCCTATGGAAGGGGCCGCATCCAGCTGCTCCTCACCAATGGGAGTTGGGTGTTGGAGGGTCAGGCTGCGGTGCTTGGCATCCCTCTGTATGGCTAATCTTGCAAAGCTTGGTATGTGAGCATCCAAATGCAGTTTAATAGAAACGTGGGAGTAATTCATGGGACACTTTGTTTCCAAAAACGAATTTGTAATGATTTATAGCAAAAGGAGGAGGTTGTTTGCAAGGGCTGAGACTGGTATTACAAGGTGTAATGGCTTGAAATTTTAAGAAAAAGGGGTGTGTGTAGGCTGGGAGATAAAAACAGTCCTAACAGTAAGAGCCATTAGGCAGTGGAATGGGCTTTGCTATCTCACAAGTCGGAGCTATCACTGGAGGTGTTTGTGTTAGATAAAAGTGCTTAGAGGGGGTGGATTGGGAGGCAAGGGGTAGGATTTGATGACTCACAGGACCTTTTCCATTGGGTCTACGGAGCCAAAAACGTGCAGCAGTTTTATTCATGCTAGTGTCTGGTCTGTAGGCTTGTGGTGTGTTTCCAGGCATTCGTGTCTCAGCATCCCCCACGATTCTGGAGCATGCGTGGTTTGCACAGCTCCTAGCCTGTGGGGCGCAGGATCTGGGTCTCTTGGGGGGTGCTGTAGCATGAGTGCAGAAGAGGGTCCTGAAGCAATGGCATGAATAAACCCGAAATGTATTTGCAGGTCAAAAAGCATTGTCCTTGTTTCATTGAAACCTCCTGAAAGGAGGTTGTGGAGAAGTGGGTGTTGGTCTCTTCTCCCTAATGACAGATGATCGGACGAGGGGGAATGGTCTCAAGCTGCGCCAGGGGAGGTTTAGATTGGATGTAAGGAAGAAGTTCTTCACCGAAAGGGTTATCACGCACTGGAACAGGCTGCCCAGGGAGGTGGTGGAGTCACCGTCCCTGGATGTGTTTAAGAGACGGGTGGATGAGGTGCTGAGAGATATGGTTTAGTGGTGGACAGATACGGTTGGACTGGATGATCTCTAAGGTCTTTTCCAACCTAGTGATTCTATGATTGATGTCTGCTGGGGTCAGCAGGGTGGGTTAGTGGCTCCTGGGGGACTGGGGTCCTGGGCATCAAAACCTCATCTCCTTACCATTGGCACTTACAGATGGGACTGGTTGGGTCTGCTTGCCATATGGGAAAGCTGTGTACAGAAAATAGCTGGCAGATGGGAGTCAGGCCCCTGTTCCCTGGCCCCTCTGTAGCAACTCTCTGCGCCAACAAGGACCTTACCCTGGTAGCTGATAAGAGCCTGTCCTGCCTGTATTGACCTGTTGCGTTTACCATGACACTTCTGGTCACCGGTGTTAGTTGGCTGTCTCTGTAAAATGTTTTAAGCTGCCAGAGTTAATTCCCAGGCTTTTTCCTCCTCCTCTGTGATTGCTCTGCTACAGCATGTGCCTGTCTTTTCACTTGCTTCACAAAAATAAAAATCCATTTAAGGGGAGAAATTGGCTTAATTGCTAAAAAGAAGGATGGGAGGCGAGCAGATGACCTTGCTGCTTCCTATCCCTGGCTGTCACTTGCACAGATCTCTTAATTGCCAACTCTCAGATTTTCTATACTAGTATTTCCATTAATC
Source organism: Eurypyga helias (assembly GCF_000690775.1). NCBI lineage: Eukaryota > Metazoa > Chordata > Aves > Eurypygiformes > Eurypygidae > Eurypyga > Eurypyga helias. The sequence continues at coordinate 6,400 of NW_010239219.1, forward strand.
ATGAAAGGCTTTTTTTTTTTTAATTGAAATGTGTCCTAATATAATAAATGTTAATACAAAGCTTATTTCCTCCTACAAGAAATTTATGGCTGTATTGTAGTGTTAAAGGGACCATGTTAAGCCTTTTTGTGGTGTAAATTGACTTGAATTTGACTTTAAAAAACCTCTTTAACTCACTGTTATATAACTGCTTCTCATTAACGCAGTGTCTCGCTGTTACGCGGTTTTATAGACCTTGTGATTTTTTTGATGCATGAAATACCTGTCGCTGTGCTGCCCTGGGGTGGGTTTAGTTCATGAACTCCTGAGATTCATCTTTATGGTGCTCGCCTTTTGTTGAAGGGCTTGATAAAGGAATTTGTGCTGCACATCCCGTTTTGCAGAAGGGGAAACTGAGGCAGTGGCTAGAGATGGAGCCAGGATGGTGGTGCGGGTTCAGCCTCGGGCTTGGGCTCTTTCTCTCCCTTTGCCACGTGTTGTTTGGCAGCGATGGCAGGACTTGCAGTGGTTAAGGCTCCTTTCCACACGTGAAATGCGTGCTGCAGATGAAGTGTTTTTCCTAGGCTGTGCCAGGGGAGGGAATGGGGCTGGCGGGAGGAGGGTTTCTGCTGTTGCTGTTCCTGAGCCCTGACAGCTGGTTTTCCCTCGGTGGTGTGCGTGACTCTTCTCCAGGAGGTACACAATCAAACTGACGTTCATATTAATCCCGTTCTTCTAGAGTACACTTCCAAAAGTGACTTCTGACACTTTCTAGTAATTAGTGAAAGTGTGGATGTGGTGAAAGACTTAAGGAGAGGAGAGGGAAGCTTGGAAGGAGGCGTAATCCTTCCAGAGCAAAGGTGTAAATTACCAAACTTGCTTTTATTGAGGGGGGGAAAAAAAACCCTCTACAGCATATGGGAAGGCAGAGCGAGGGCTGAGGAGTCTTCACCTTATCCTGGCTGTTGGTCACTGGCTTGGGGCTGTTTCCTAATCCTGGGTAGAGCTGAGCCTAACAGGGAGCTGCTCTGGGCAGGGTGCAGTTTGAGTGGCAGACACTGAAATGGAAGGTTCTTGCTGTTGTATGGCCCTGGATAACAGTTTTTAATGGAGTTGTTGCTTACTGTTTGAGTTTCTCACAGCAGCGTCAGATTAGACGTGCTTTGCATGATGATGGCTATTTGCTTTGATATGAGCTGGTGGCTCTGCTTGTGCTTGCGAGGCCACAGTTTGCTATTGAAAGCTGGTTGAGAACAGGACTTTTTGTTGCTGCTACTTCCAGCCTTCTCCTGTTGTTTGAACCCAAAATATGAACTTTTTCCCTAGTTTTTTATCACTTTTTAGGTAACAACATTTTTCCTAAAATTGTCTACTATCCCCCAGGAATAAAAGCTTTGGGAATGTCAAAACTCAAAGTTTAGCATCACTGCCCAGTGCTTTGAGTTTACAGCCTGAGATGCCAGAGCATGTGATGTTCCACTTGCCTTTGTCCCCCAGCTTTTGTACCGCTGTGGTGACGGGGTGGAGGTGCTGCCCATGTAGTGGCACATCTGCTGCCAAAAAGGCACTTGCTTCATGCACGCCACGGGACCCGTCCTCTGTGATGGGGCTCACACATCACAGGAAGGATGGGATGGTGAATTGGTGGAGATATGTGCAATTTAGAATGCTGCACTAAAAACCCAAACCCAGTGGTAAATAATCGTTGTTGTGCCCTCCTGTTGTTACTGTCACTGCCGTTCATGAAAGGGCTGGAGCAGATCAAACTATTACTTGTTTTAAGTCTTTATGTGAGTTACAAACATATCCCGTGTGCTGAGCTGAGTGTGTTGCTCTATTTGCTGTAAATTCACAGCTTGAAATCCTGGCTCCTTTTTCCATCTCCTGCTCCACCTCTCCTGGTTGTCTGCAGCTCCTTACCGACACACTGGTAGCATGCAGGAGACAGCAGGACGATGCTCTGTATCGCTCCGCTCGGCATCAGCCCGTCAGTGGATGGAGTGTGTGGGAGCTCAAGCCAACAGCGTGCTGGCAGGCACGCAGCAAGCTCTCGGGGACTATGGCTCAGCACTCCTGGCTCTGCCGATCGGTCTTATTCAGCTGAGCTGCTTGCTCAGGACAAATTCCAGAAACGTCATCAACTTGCCCAAACAGTAATTGCAGTGATACCAGCGTATGGAGTTGGCTGCTTCTCCACTCCCAGCAATTCCATCTCCTAATGCGATGCTTCTGCCACCCTTGTCTCTCTCTCCAGGGTCGGATCTACAAGTATGTATCCCAAAGGGCTCCACGTGCTGCTCGAGGAAGATGGAGGAGAAGTACCAGGCAACAGCCCGCCTGAACATGGAGCAGCTCCTGCAGTCTGCCAGCATGGAGCTGAAGTTCCTCGTCATCCAGAATGCTGCCGTCTTCCAGGGTGAGTGCCGGGGGTGGTCCAGGCATGTGGTGGGAGGAGGAGGAGGCTCTTCTGCTCCTCTTCCTCAGCACCTGGCAGTCAGAAGTGCAGGTGGCTGGAAGCCTCCATTCAGTTTCTTCATATGCTTGTATATATTATTTATGCTTATTTATGGTAATAATACATCTGGTTTGATATATGGCTGCTTTTCAGGGCTTGCCCTAAATATTCCTGTAGCTGAAACAACAAATGTAAATTTAAAGACTAAACCTCTTCAAGTGCAAATTTCGTAGAATCACAGAATGCTTTTTGGTTTTTAAAAATAAATGAAAACCCACTTCTCCAGGAATTAAACTATCTGTGCGAGTACTGTCTTGTCTGCCAGTCCCAAAGACCATGTTGCAGCAGTGTGATGTGCCTGCAAACCCAGTGTAATGCTTGGAAAGTGTCTGAGTAAAATGTGGGTATCGGTTATTCTTATCCACTGCAGAACAAAGTTGGTTGTTCCATGTGAAGGTGGGTTGAGGCTGTTTTGTCCACAGGTGTGGCCCCTCCTGCTGTTGTGGGGTACTTGAGTGCTTGGCGACCTGGTGCCACACTATATGGTGGCAGCTCTCTTTTTGTAATGTTAATGCGATGTATTGTCTTTTTAGCAAAACTGGCCTTTGACAAATATTTTCTACTGTGGATACACACCAGTTTGTGTCACTTAAATCTGCAATGATTTTTTTAGGGCCTTTACACATGCAGATCTTACTCCATCCATGGTTGATGTGCAGTGAAATGATTGTTTGTTGAGTGCCCTCCTTTTGAGGTGCCATCGTTCTGTATTAATGGCATTTTTTGTCTATATTTAAAAAAGAAGGCATGAGCAATCAAGTGGTTGTTCTCCTTCACGCTGATATTTTTGCAGATTAATTGATTAATTTTTGTTCATGCCTCGCTAAGAGCAAGACCCAAAGCCTGCCAAAGCCTACGAGATCATGGCAGAGCTCTGTTCTGGTTCACAACTGGCCCATAAAGTCTACTGTATTGTTTTTCCCAAAGTAAGATCAAATAAATTGATAAGGAGGTAATTGTGTATTTTTTTTTCCCCAATACTGCTTAATGCAGTGACCATTAAGTTCCAATTCTGCCCAACAGAATGGGTTAAAACTAATGAGACATTGGTTTCGGAGGCATTGGCAATGTGGACTAGCTTCAGAAATGGCGAATAACCTGGCGGGAATACAAAGTGTCAATCTCCTGCCATACCATTTGACAAAACCACTAAGATTAGGGTTTTATTGTGTGTAGGAATGGCACTCTGTGTTACTACAGGTTGTGCATAGCATAGCGAAGTCAGGTGGTCTAGCTCGGAACTTTCTGCCTCTTCCACACAGAGCTGAATTCCTTGCTCTGATTTATTTTTTAATTGTCTTTCTTTTCTCCTTTATCTGTGATTTCCATCCTGGCCTTTCCCTGTGCAGGGGTTTTGGAGCTCATGTTACTCTGAAAAGCCTTGGTATGCTGAATTGCCACTCTTGGTATTGGGGAAGAAAAACATTTAATTGCAGAATTCCTGACCACTTCCGCTTATAAAAAAGATCGTGACTAATTTTAAAGATCTTTTGCAATCCCATTGCAGAAGAGGAATTCCTGACTGGAACCACTGAGGAGCTCACTTTAATTATCTCATATGAAGTGTTTTGAACTTGGAAGGGCACTTCATTAGACTTTGAAATTTGTGTACTGTTTTTTTTAATTTAGTCTCAAAGCCTGTAGAAGAAGAGTTTTTCTTTCAGTAGGCAGATCTTATTGCTGCCTAAGAGTTTTTTTGATGGCTGCAGTGCCAGAGGCTGTTCCAGCTATAGAAATTGTGCTTGAACCCAACATAGGATAGTCTGATTTCTTGTACCTTGGCACTGCTCATGGCAGGGGACAGGCTTCTGTCTCAGGACATCACTAGGGGAGCTGGCGCTGGGGTGTGGTGTCTCAAAGCAAACCCCCCGTGTGCTGTGCTGTTTGCTTCCTCCTGCGTTACTGAGGTATGTGCTATGACAGCTGGTTGCCCAAGACTTGGGGAGTGTAAGATGCCTGTTCTAGGGCTGTGCTAGGGCTGTGCAGGCTATGTTCAGCTATGGGGGGATGCTGGAGGGGCCGGGGAAGAGGCATACATGACTATCGTTATCGTCCCTCTGGTCTCTGAGCACCTCCTGCAGGTTCGGCTCCCGCGTGATGGCTCTGAAGCTGGGGAGAGATGCCCTGTGGCTTCAGGAACTGGGACTGCAGGAGTGGGATGGCTCAAAGCAATGCCAGCTCTCACAGGAGTGCTCTGGCACGGGAAGAAAGCTCTCCGTGTGTGCCTTGTGTTGGGTTGGACCCCAGCATCTGCTGGGGATCCTGCACCGAGGATGGGTAATTGCACCCCTCTCTTGAGCCAGGTAATGTGTTGGTATGGAAACATATCCAACCCGCTCATATTAAAAACACAAATGTGAAACCCTTCAGAGTTAATTTTAATGTTTCTACCCTGGCATCTAAAGGGACTGCTAGTCTGACAAACAAAATCTCACCCAGATGTTATTATTTTGCACCAAATTTAATTTCTTCCCGCTGAAGCTACAGCAGCATCTCTGCTGATAAAGATCAAGGGAAATTGTCTGGCATTTACAGAAAATCTCATCCAGGCCTATCTGTTACAATGTTCACTTAGCAAAGTTTATTAGATTATTAGTTTTAGACCCTTGGGCTTTCTTCTTTATTGCAGTTAAGAAGGAAAAATCCCAACCAAAAATCCTCCCTTCACTAAATTTAAATGGTACAATTAGCTCCTGGTCTTATCTTGCAGGCTTTTTTAAGATTATGAAGATGATTTAAGTAGTGATTCAATACTTTGGAAACTTGCTGCATTTGACAGTGTTAAAATGGATTGTAGCTGCCTTGAGTGCAGTTAAATCTTACTCTAGGATTTCTTTGGGGTGGGTGGTTTTACTTTTGTGTGGTGTAACCGTGCTAGTATCTGCCTGTGTGTTCACCCCCCAGGGCAGGTTCTCAGCTGAAGGCAGCTCCGTTGCATACCATGCTGAACCACGTTGCTGCAAAGGTTGCTGTGATGTCTTTTTGCAAATGGTGTTGAGTATTGCTCTGGGGTTCTCATCCAAACTAACTAGTGGGTTCGTGCAGCTCACCTGCTGTGGCGAATGGCAAGAGACCTGCCTGCAGTTTGCTTTCTCCCCTCTCTAGCTCATGGCCAAAAGTCTTGGCTTTTTGGTGGGGGGTTTCAGGTGAGTGGTTCCTCCTTCCCCCACTGAAGAGCTGTGTTCCCTGGGCTTGGGTTGTGTGTGTGTTCATCATGTCTGCTGCCTCCTGCTTCCTGGGTTTGGTAATTTTCTTTTGAGTGATCACTTAATTACTTGTCCTGCGTTTTGGCAGTGTTGCACTGTGGATAGCAGACAGTTAAAGCTACAGCAGATGCAGCGATGGTGGTACGTTCCTCCTAGTTCTTTGTCCAAGGGAAAAGGTACTTTCTAAAAAGGGGAAAGCCTGCACCTCTAAGGCACAGAAGGACTCTCCAAGGGAAAAGAGCAGCATCTGCAACCATTGCTTTGTGTAGGACTTGCTGGTCATCTTCCCTCTCCAGCAAGGGTGGAGCACAGGAATGGGAGAGCTGGCTATTCCGTGCTGTTTCTGCAGGAGTAATGCAGTCTGCTTGTGGAGAAAGTTGCTTTCATTAAGTGGCTGCTTAAATAGGATCTCACGCTGCCCTTCTGCAGCCTTTGCTACTGATGCTAGCCAAATCCTGGCGCGGCATCCCCGCATGGTGCAAGCGCCAGGCTGTCGGAGCACGTTGGCCGCTCTGCGATCTCCCTGCAGTGATGGTGAGGCCGCTGGAGCCAGCAGTGTTGATCTCAAGATACACCATTTGCTGCTTTCTGACCCTGAATCTAGCTGCCCTGCTGCTTGCATGGGCACAGGGCTTGCTTCCATTTGCTCCTGTGGGCTGCAGAGCTGCTGGGACTTTGTTGGGAGTATGAGGAACAGTGAGAGGCAGGAATGTGATTTCCCAAACCAGAAAATTGGCTGGGATGCTGTGGTTGATTCCCCCTTGTGAAAGCCTGTAGACTTAAACTAAGACCTGGTCTGCCCTCTCAAAGGCAGTGGCACTTAACCTTCTGTAGATAGCAGCTGGAAGACAAAAGAAGCTGTTGGTAGCAAAGGGAGCTTGCAGGGACTACGGGGATTTGAGGCACCTTTGGCATGCGTGTTTCAGAGTAGCTTCTAGGAAGACTGTGATAAATCAATATGGATAAACTTGCCTGTACGTATATGGTATTCTTGTATTTCTGGGAGAATCCTGTTTTGCTTCCCTCTGGAGCTGAGCCCTTGGTGGTTCTGGCCGAGCAGGTGCCGTGGGGAGGATGTCGATTCACCTCCCCTTGAATGCTGGGGTAGGATAAAGGCAGAGCTGTAACTCTGAGTTCTACCATGAGGCTCTGAAGGTTGTAAATTCTCCATTAGGCATATATGCAGCCATTTTGGTTATTTATAGTTATTTACACTATCCATTCATATCTGTCAGGAATGAAGCTAGTTTTGACATTGCAAGCTTCTATCAGGTTATCTTTAATCAGTTTAGAGGCACCTAAGCCACAAATATATCAAATAGCCGATCCTAATGTCAGAGTCCTCTAAAGTATGACTGAATTATTTATTTTGTTATGATGAAAATGTCTGGGCTTTATTGGGTTTTCTTTGAAGAACTTGATTCTGCTTGAAGTCTGGAAGATAAAAGATCAGCGATTGTCTCTCCAAGTTTCTTATTCCGAATCCTTCAAGGCTTTTCATTTTTCACGAGCTGCTGCTACTACTTTAGAGTCAAGGTAAGGGAGCTGAGATTTCTTTTATTCTATTAAAGAGGTTTAAGTATATAAAAACTTTTATCTTTACTAATTATGCCTTGCACGGCTAAACCCAAGATGCATGCGGCATCAATTAGGTGGGAAGAGATAGGCTGCATGCTGGGAGCTGTTGCACGTTAATCGCTGAGAAGGGTCCACTGACACTGGTGCTGCCCAGCAGAGATAGTGTCTTATTGTTTGGAATAGCCTAATACTCCAGCCTCGCTCAGCCAATTAAGTCTGACAGTGCAGGAGGGTCTGTGGGGTGTCGGCAGTGCTAAGAGCCTTGGTGGAGAGGCTTTAGTACCGTGCTTCCTGGGGGGCTTTGGCTGTGCTGCAGGCCAGTGCTGCTTATGGGGAAGGAGGAAGCGAAACGGAGCAAGTGGGAGAAGTGTCTAGCTTGGGAAGTTAATAATTATTTCTTGATATATAAAGCAGGGGAGATGAGTTGCTGAGAGTTGGGAGGTCTTGGAGTTGAATGTCCCTGCGCCCTGCTGACCATCGGGGCCACGGTCGCTGCACACGCATGTGCTTGGGTGTCTACCAGCACCGTTGGCCAGGCTGCCTGCACAGCTTTTCTGTGCAGGAGAAAACTGATTATAGCTAACTGAATAAATGTTGGGGTGTGTTTTAAAAAAAACCAACGAAGTTGCTTAGCAGTAGTCCAGTGTGATGTGAGCAGGGTGGGGAGCTTAATAGCTGCAGGTATGTTGTGAAAAGTGCATCTGAAAATGTGAACTCCTGCTTGTGGGCCTGTAAAATACTAAGCTGACATTTAAGAGTGGACTCCAAGAATGGATTCTTTTTTTTTTTTAAGAGAATATTAAAACTCTAATTAGACTTTGTGAGTAAATAAGCACCTCAAATAATCTGTCTCATCTTATAATTCCTGTGCCTAATTAGTCCTTTGCTAACCAAAGTCTTGCTGCACCCTTCTCTGATGTACCTATCTCCACAGTGGCAGCTCTCCCCTCTGACAGCTTTTTGTTTTGTTGATTTTTTTTTTTTAATTAATGTGTATTTAAAATAGGAATTGTCTCGCTGGGTCAATTCAGGCCAATAATCTGCCTTTGGCAGTGGCTCCTGCCAGATGCTTTGGATGCACAAAGTTTATAGTGGAAAACCACGACGATATGCTTCCCAGGTTGATAACGATGTTCTAAACCAATGATTATAGGTAGGTGGAAAGGGCTGTCTGCATAATGAGAGATCTCTGGTTGTCAGAATTGGTCTAGGGAGGTAATGTTTCCTTTCAAATAACCAGAACTTATTGTTCATAAATCACAGTTAATCTGTTTATTACACTAGCATACGAAGCTGGAAGTCTGGAGTGTGCTATAATGCTTAGCTTTAGAAGCAGAGCTGTAATAGTAGCAGCAGTTTCAAATGATTTGAAATTGGGAGATCAGCAAAATGCAGGAGTTTGTGGAGGCTCTGGGCATTAAAAATGACTGCTGAGGATTGATGAGTTTCTTTAACAAATTGTAAAATCCATCATGCAGGAGTTAGGGCGTAAAACTGCCCTCCTGAGCTGCATAAACCGTGAGTTTGGAAGCATTGCATGACAGTGCACACTACCAGGAAGGGACATTTTGAAACATGTTTGGTTTTGCTATTGTTTCTTCCTCTCGCTGCCTGGATTTTCAGTGCCAGCACGGTCTTGGCATGTAGCTCCCCATTCTCTGGATGTGCTGGATGGGACTGCTCCCAGGAGGAGCCTTTCGGTGCAGACCCTGGGACGTGAGGCTCTCCTCTTGCCTGGGAACAACTCCTTCTTCTCTGCTTCAGTCTACATCAAAGTGCTGGGGTTTCCCATGACATTTCCCATGACGTTCCAAAATTCCAGTGCGTCTCAGAGAGCTTGCACAGCCCTTGCTTGTAGCTGATGGAGAGTTTGGCATCCCTCCTTGCAGGAGGGAGTTTGTTGGCCTTTGCTGTTGTTTCCCTGCATCCCCATTTGAGCTCTGCAATGTACACCTGCACTGGTGGCCTCTTGTGAGTCCACATGGGGAGAACCTCTCTGGGGTCCCCATGTTGGGTGTCCATAGACTGACTGCCACAGGAAGAGGTTGCATCATGCCCTTTGCAGAGGTCTGGGAGCTAGTAGCGACTCCCTGGCGCATCCATGAAGTATGTGTGGTGGGAGATGTCCTCAGCTCCATGGTCCGTGCTTTTGGGATCTTCGTGGCTTGAAGGGTGCAGCTGTGGGGAATTGCGTGGGGTTGAGATCCCTTCCCTGTGTCTTGCCTCTCTTTGTTTTTTCCTTGCAATTAAATATTGCTGACGCCCATCCCCTCATCAGTGAAATGAGGCTTGGAGGTTAATAAGGGGCTTTTTGTAACTGCCTACATGCTGCTTCAGCAGTTTTTAAACATTGCGCTTGGTGCCTGGGCTTAATGGTCCCTAATTCAGATTGTGTGAAAGAATTCCTGCATGCCCACGTGCCTCTTTTTGGCTGCCAGGGTATTGTCCCTTGCCAGCGCTGCCACTCGTTTTCTGCTGTGGAAGGGGATAGTGCTCCCCTCCTTCTGAGGGGTGTAGGGAGGCATTACCCACAGGCACCCCGGGTCTGCTCCCTGGGCAGATGCTGCACCCACGGCCTCTTGTGTCCATGGTGCTCTGCCGCTGTGGGAGGTGTGGAGCTTCTGGATGGGGAAGGGCCTGGGCTGGGTCTCTCTTGCTGAGATGCCCACAGTGTCTCCTGCAGCTGCTCTACGTCCACGTCCCTGTGCTGTGCAGCATGGTGCTGCTGCCCCTCCGCTCGGAACCTATGCTGGCGAAATGCCATGCTCTGCATGTGTTCCCCGTCGGAGCGAGAATCATGAGATGGCCAGGGAGCCGAGGGCTCCTGTGTTGCTTCGAGTCTTCTGCTTCTACAAGTGGGCCGTTTTCTGTAATTACCTTTTGAGCTGCAAGTTATCATCCTTTGATAGTTCAAGTACTAACATTCTTAAAATGCCTCCTAATGCTATAAAGCAGTCAAATTACATCTCTTTAGCTTGCAGTAGGATGATATAAATGTCACGTTACCCTTGAACGTGGTATTTATAGAAGTACTTGGTGCTGTTGTATATGTTTTTGGGGTTTTTTTTCTTTATAATTCCAGTACAGGAATGGGCATGGTGGGTTTCCATCTCTGGCCCTGAAAGTGTAAATGGAGGCATTTTCGTTGTGCAAAGTGTTTAAAATGCAAACATGAGTTGGTTTGTATTTGCTGGGGAGGAAAGGGGGAAAGAAGCCAGCACCCAGCAATAAAGGCAGGGACTGTCTCTGTAAAGAAAACGTTTTGCTAGATTGTCATCTACTTTACTTTTAAAGCAGCAATAAGATAGAGCGATAAAATGGCCAATGGTGCATTTCATCTGAGGGAAATGAACTCTTGCTGGGCCAATTAAACTGTCAATACGCTGTGGTTTCATGTTCCCTCGAGCAGACAGGTTGCTTCAGGTGTGTTACTCACTCTGACTTCACCGCTGATGTGAAATCAATTTTAGCAATATATAATCTTTCATTTTACTGTGAAAGTATATTAATCTGTGAAAAACATCACTTGAATAACGACGGCAGATGAGATATTTCTACAGGAGTGTGTACAGCTGGCAGTGCCCCTTGGATTATCTGGTACGTGGAAGCCTGGGTAATTTTTGGACACACTGGGAGCACCAATAATCCAGTTCTCAAGATTTGGGCTTTGTCTTTAAAATGTTCTCAAATCATAGGAGGATGTTGCTCTGAGTTACCTCATTGCTTGCTGCATGGACGTTGTTCCTCTGAGGTAGATTTTGGTTTGGCAGCTTCTTGGATTTTCTGTAGCCTTATGGGTTGGTGGTGGACACTTAGTGCACCCCAGAGAGGTGGTGTTCCTGTGGTGGTCCTCTCTGTGTTCTACTGAGCAGCATGTGCCAAGAAGTTTGCTTTTCCCTGAAGGGCTTTGGTAGCTTTGTGGGCTCAGACAGCAAGGGTGGGTGCCTACATAGTGTTTCTTTACAAACACAGCAAACTGAGCTGTGTTTAAAGCATCTCATCTTCCTCTTAAAGCTAAATCTCATTTTCAGGAGCTCTGTGGGTGTTGGAGGATGGATGGGTTGTCGCATGGTGGACATTTCTTGGCACAGCAGGAGAGAGCCTGTGTCATGTCTCCCTCTGCAAATGTGCTGAGTTTTGGAGTTGCTGGAAGACTCTCCAGACCTGTTTTCACAATGTAGCTGGTTTGATGAGCCCATGATGCAGTGTGTCAACCCAAGTCAGTTGTGACCTGAGGGGTGAAGGAAGCTGCCTTGGATCAACAGGTAATTTGCTGGACACCAACAGCGCTGGAGAAGCTCTGACCTGAGGGCATGTGTGTGCGAGAGAAGATTTGCCTAATGGAAAAGTTGGTCTCTACAACTACCTCAAAGGAGGGTGCAGAGAGGTAGGGGTTGGTCTCTTCTCCCAGGTGACAAGCGACAGGACAAGAGGAAATGGCCTCAAGTTGTGCCAGGGGAGGTTTGGACTGGATATTAAGAAAAATGCCTTCACGGAAAGGGCTGTCAGACATTGGAATGGGCTGCCCAGGTAGGGCAACCAAAACCATTCTGTGATTCTTTGATTTACCATGTGGCAGGCTTGGCTAAAATAATGTGAGACCTTGGCTATACCCTCCATGTGTCCCTCTGCAGTACTGCTGACTGGAGCATTTTTTGGGATGAAACACCAGTATGGGCCTTTAGGTCTTAGGCATGGAAGACACGTGGGTCTATGAGAAGCTTAACTTTTGAAATTAAAGCTCTTGTGCTTCGGCTGCAGGGGAATGTGACCCAAGTGCATCTCAGAGACAGATCCCGCCGGGCAATTGGAAAGAGCCCAAACTTTTATTAAAGTTGGGGAAGGGACAGCATTTGTCTGACTAGTGCCCAGGGCTGGCAGTACTCTCCCCAGCTGAAAATAGCAGTGCAGTAGTTACTGTCTGGTTCTGTTGCGTTCTCTGTGGTGTTTTTTTTTTAAAGCCAGTAAGAAGATTAAACCCTTCTGGCTTTCTGATAAGGGTAGGCCTAAGGTGTTTTTCCTCTCACAAAGGGAAAATATGTTTTTCTTGTAGCGTTGATCCAAAAGTCTCAGTGGCACTGTAGCTGCTGCTTCTGTGCAGCCTGTGTGCTGCGGGTGCATGGGTGGAGGGCTCGAGTCAAAATCAGTTCCTGTCGGCCCACGATGAATTGAGGAGCTGGTTGCAGCATGCCCAAGAATGTTTTCAGCTCTGCTTTGCATGGCAGATTAGTTAAAAACTGCTACAAAATAGAAATTAGTGACCAGCATGATGAAATGACTTTCCCACCCCCCCCCCCCCCGCCCGCTGTAGTGCCTGGAAGTGACATTGGTAGGATGGTGACACCTTGGCACGTGCAAATCATCCACTAAACAGGCATAGAAAAATACTTCAGGGTGTATTTTTGCAGTGAGCTAAATAACTTTTGATGCAGGATTTAGCAGTGCTTAGACTGAGTCTGTAGTTGCTGCAGTGTGCGCATCGGCTGGGGTGGTTTTGTTGCTTTGAATGGTTTGGATGTGATGCTGGCTTGGGCCGTTTGTGCCGTGTAACACGGGACAGACTTGGATGGCTGGGTTGGCATGTGGCAGTCGGTTCTGCACAAGAGATAAGTGAAAACTCTTCGTGTGTGAAAGGAAATGCATTTCCACAAAGTAATTCATCTATGAATCAATGCATCTTCTATGACAGACGAAATGCAGGAAGGACAGCATGTTTATTCTGCTAATGTTAATTTAAAAAAAATGGAAGAAAAATCATCTGAATATGTGCTTGGGGGGAAAAAATCACATAAACCTGTTGGTTAGAAAGTGAAGATCAAAATAAACCCCTCTGAGAGAAGGCAAAACAAGCACCATTGTAAACTAATTCTGTTGCTGATTAGCTCTTCCCAGATTTGTCATCTTCAAGTCAGAAAATCGATGATAGAGTGTCATAAAGAAGGAATTTTAAAAGCAATGGAGAACAGTGAGGCTGCCTCTAGGATTACAGCTCATAGCTTTGGAATTCACTCTTTTTGAAGGAAATTGGTGAGTAGCAGATTGCAATAATGCAGCATATTTGTATTGGTCAAATTCCTATTACGATTGCAGTGAAAAATGATGTTCCTCTTTTTAGGGTAAAGAAATTAAATAGGCCTAGTAATCCATGTAAGGAGATTGGCTTACACTAAAAGAGGAGGAAAGAATGTGAAGGCTAATCAGATGAATGCATTCTCTTGAATCTCATTAAAAAAAAAATCGCTACTGAATTTCTGAGGAATTATACTGAAATGACACACATGCTTTTACTGCCTTTTAATTACAAAGTTACATCAATCTGCTTGAGTCTCCCATGTAAGTGGGCTATCAACTGTTCTTAAAGATTGACTCATAAATTCCATATAGTTCTTCAAATGGAAGGAAATAGTATCCCTGGTCCTTCAGCTGAGTGTGCCAGCCCACATCAGGGCAGGGTGAGAACTACCGTTTGTACTAGAGAGACCTTCATTGGCTAATTTCAGTGCTCAGCTTCCCTCTGGATGAGGCTTTTAGGATTGTTATTTATGCCATCATTTGCCAGGGGAGTGCTCGGTCTCTGACCTCCGGTTGCACAGCCGTGATTGACCTTCTTATGAAACCTTTGGGAATTATTGTGTACTTGATGAGGGGTAGATGGAGAACTCTGAGATGGCCTGAGAAGGATTTTCATGTGTGGTGTAATGCATTGCCCCCCTTGGCTGGATAGAAGAGGGGCTAGTACACCCAGCTGGTGAATGGTTCTGCAGTTAAGGCTGCTCTTGTGTAGAAAAGGCATTTTTAAAAAGAAATTAAATATAAAGCCTTGTCTGAAAAGAAAAATGACCAAGAGAACGCTGAATCTCTTGCACAGCGTTTCTTAGAACTGAAATGTTGGCTGTAAGGAGGAGTTGGCTCCTGCTGTTAGTGCATCAGTAAGAAATGTTGAAAACACGCACTACCTTATTTTTTGGCTGAGGGAATAGCAAGCGCCCAGCACAGGGTGGTGGTCTTCTGCTCAGCCTCCTGCAGAGCAGAGGGTGAGAAATGGTGGCCATCCCTCCCTTTGGAGAAGGGCTGTGTGTCTGGTTGGAGGAGGATGATGTTTGACCATCGGCATGGTTCTTGCACGCGGGGCACTGTGGGCGGCTCTGCAGGCGCTGCCACGGGCGAGACGTGAGAGTGACCCAGGCTGTCCCAGGATTAGGCAGCAAGCTGGTTTTCGGTGAGATTAGGGGAAGGGATGGCTTCTCTTGCCCGTGGGCCTGCAGGGAGGGTGTCACGGAAGCTTGGTGAGCTGTGCGTTGGGCTTTACCCTCTGTAAAAACCGGGGAGGCAGCAGGAGGAGGGTGTCTGGCCTCTGGGCTGGTGGGGTGATGCTGTGCGATGTGCTGGGGATGAACACTGGGAGGCTTTGCAGGTGTTTGCATAAATGAACAGCCCAGCACAGCTTCTGGTCTGCTGTAGGTTTGGATCTGCCCAGCTATGCTGGGTTCCTACAACAGCTGCCCCCGGGGCTGGGATGCATCCATCGTCCCTCGGCTGGCACGGAGGGGAAAGTGCGCATTGCAGTGACCGGGAGGTCAGGGCGTATTACGAGTTGTGCGATGTGGCGTTGTAATAAATGAATATGCCTGCATTTAAATGGGTATTCTCAAAGGGGGGGAGGAAGTCTGTCTTGAAGAGCGCTCACGCTGACATAGCCTTCGTTGTCCTTGGGAATGAGCTTTGTGATTTCTGAAGAAAGATTAAAGGTACGTTTCCATATAGAGTAGCTCTTCTCATCTGTGTTTGCTGAGAGATGGCACTTGCATGTTGGAATTTGCAGCTGCTTTAAAGCTGGAGGTGATAAGCTGCTTTTTCCCCTCACTTGCTTTGTTCATAGGCTGTTTGTTTAGATAACGGCCTGGAAATGATATTAGTAACCCTGTACATCACATTTTGTTACCAGCGAAGAACAAGCAGTGCATTTGACATTTGGGTAAATGGTTCATTTTCTAAGGGATGTGTTTCAGAATCTACTTCTTGAACTAATGGACACTATAATGCTCTGTTTTTACTAGGTTGCTTAGGCTTTTACCTTGATGCTCTGTAAAGTGTGCTGCATTACTAATATTAAATAAAAGCAAATGCTTCACATCAAAATGAGAAGGCAGTCTTTGAACTGGCGAGAGGTTGAAAACCATTTATTTCTCTGGCTTGTGATGCTTCACTGTGACCCGAGCATGAAAAATAATTAGTCTCACTGGTTAGTAAATATTTGATCCTGAAATGCATCTTGAAGATACAGAGCTGGGAGAAAGTAACCTCTTCAGATGCATGTTGAATCTCCTGGATTTGTCTCACGCCAACAGCTAGATCATGAAACCATGTTCAGAAAACTACATCAGAAGAACATTTTTGAGGGTGAAAAGTTTATGAAGGTTATGAACAAACTAGGCAATCTCTGATTTCTTGTGTTTTGTACGTTAGATTACAGCATCATGTGTATTTTTCCACAAGCCCCTTCCCTTGTGTAAAGGCACTGAATGTCCCTTAATGAGCAATTTCTTTCTCCTTGTTGTTTGTCTAGTTCTTAACACTTTCAAATGACACTTAGGGACAGAATTCTTCAAAATTTTCAGTTGCATGTCAATAATTTATTTTCATGCTGTTTGATGATGTTCAACGCTTAGTAGCAGTGTGTTTCTTCCACAGATAGAAAAACTGAAATTCAGAAGGAGCCCAATTAAGACCTTTTTTGATTGTGTTCACAGCACTGTAGCAATATATATTCAAGATGTAGGTCTTGGGTTTGGGTAAAGCCTCTTTGGTTAATGCTGGCTTTGCATACTCTACACCTTTTTGACTTCTGGAGCTGGCAAGGCAAGGAGCTGGAGGGCCAACTTCAAGTATTTTGACTTTGCCTTTAGGTTAATAAGAAGGAGCAATAATGCACCAAAACCTGGTCTCTCTTTTTAAAAGCAGGACATTTCAAGGTTGAAACCCAAGGAAGTTCCAACTCTTACTCTCTCCCCCTTCCCTCAAAGCACAAACGAATTCGTACACTCTTGCAGACACAGGAGAAAAAACCCCAAACCGAACAGCTCCCCCAAACCGTGACAAAGTTCATGTTTATACAGACTTTCACAAAATTCTGTCGAAAGTAGAGTTCTGTTTCAAAGTCTGGGAAATGCTTCAGCTAATTAAAGAAAAGGTCAGCAGGATTTTTTACTGTAGGCAGAAAAAAAAAGGGTACGTCTTTCGCCTCTGCCTTGTTCTCAGAAGCAGTCGAACCATTTTGGCTGAAATTAAAATTTGCCTGAGGCAGACAAAAGGTATGTGAAGTTGCAGTCCAGATGGTTAGAGCTTGGCAAGATGATGGGTAAGTAGGAATAGGGTCTAAGGATCAGAAGCATTAGGTAACTGTAATACGCAGGGCTACCAGCTCTGCCTGTAATCAGTTATAATATTTAATCTAAATGTCTGTCGCAGAAAGCTATTGTGCTGTTCTGAAGTGTGTTCATTCATTCAGAGATTTGGAAGGGACCCAAAAGCTGGAGTTAAAGCGAGTTTGCTGGCAGAATGTGAGAGGGCTTTTTATCCTCTGTATATATGATGTTAGGAACGTGTCGCCTAACAGCCAGATCTGCGTGAGTAATACCTGCTCTGGCCACGCAAACCTTCTCGGGTGTCCTGTAATCAGTCTGTATAGATAGTTATCTGTAATAGATGAACATAACAAATCTTGTTCCTAAACAAATCTTTCATGAGTTTGAGTTTATTACTGATTCTCTGGTGCATTCATAATGAACATTTTTGTTCTGCTCCTGTGTCTTTTTTATTCATGTTTGCAGTGCTGCAGGAAGCAGTGTAAGCAAATTAAAGCCTGTGTGAATATTCTTGCATGGAAGGCATTTCAATATTAGTTTTTAAACTCTTCAGGGACTAATCCAGTGTGAGAACTTAGTTTATGGGCTGAGAAATAATCACTGTACAAGGACTTGACTCTAAACACTATGAGTGTGCTAGAAAATATTTGAAGTTCTGTAATGTGCTCGGAGGAGAAATGGAACAAGAGAAGAAAAAGATGACACTTTTATCTGTAACGAGACCTGAGGCTGTTTGAGGTGGCAGAGAAGATGCTGCCATACCCAAAGCTGAGCCTGATGTCACCCTTTTGTGGACAAAGCGCCGCACAATTCTACCAGCAACGTTGCGGATCATGGTTTGTGGGGCAATGAAAAGTGGCATCCAATGGCAGGCTGGAGCAAAGCTTCATTCTTGAGTGGTACTGAAACTAAGCTTTTGAGTTGCTCTGGGTTGGAGCTAATCTGCCCTGTTTTAATGCCAGGTGTTGGTACTAAAACCAGCCGTTAGCTACACAAAATGAAGTTGGGTTGTGACCTGAGCCTTTAGATCTCCGGAGCTGTAAAACTCTTGTGGAAGTGGGGTTGGTGTCTTCCATGAGCAATGCCTGTTGTGTTGATCCTTTCTGCCAAGGCTGTCCTGAGGAAGCAGAGATATATGTCCTCTTGTGTTTTTGTAGAGGTCGGAAAGTGCACATAACTCACGGTGATTTATCTGAAGGCTCCATGAGTGTTTGTGCACGTCTTGGAGCCGAGGTCACAGTAAAACAGCGGCAGCTCAGCTCAAGGGTGAAAGGGGACAGAAAACAGGACTCCTACGTGTTATGTCTGAGGATGACCCTGCCTTGTCTTGGGTGATGCGCTGAAGGGAGGCTTAAGGGATCCCCTCTGAGGGACAGGCAGAGTCAACAGAGGACTTTGCTTCCATCCTCTCCATAGTCAGTTACAATTCTGGGTTGCCACCTCTGCGTGTGGTGGTGTTGGAGAAAATTTAAGACCAGCTGGGGACTGAGGATCAAATCTTGCCTCGCTGCTGTCCTCCAGGCTTTGTGTGCCCCTTCTACAGAAGAGCTTCAGCGTTTGATTCCATGTTTTCTATATTAATTCTTTTCTTTTCTAACCTGCCAGTGCCTAACACTTTGTTTAGCTCCCTGGACCCCCTCCCCTCCCCTCCTTGGCCATGGTTGCTGCCTCCTCTGCGCTCCATGGAGCATCCTGTTTCCCTCTCCCGGAGTGAGATGGTTGAGGAGGTCATGCAGTATTAATAGGGAAGCAGATCTCTGATTTTGTTTCTGCTTATGTACTCTGACATTTCTGACATCTTCTGAAGTGTAAACTGTTTCAGAGAAAACAACTTGGCTTTTACTGAAAAATTAATTATGTTGGCACTTTCCCCTTTGTGATGGGCTTCTGTCAGAGGACAAAGCCATGAACGTTAGGGTGCAAGGATGAGATGGTGAAAGGACGGCAGTAACGTTAAAGGGAGAGAATCTACATTAAGGTAAAAAGATCTAATTAAGTGTTGATTATCAGGGAACAATGTAAACTCTTCGGAAGACATTACCTTCTCTGCACTTACTGCATAGAGCTAATTTATACACTTAAGTTTATCTGCTTCATAAATTAGTCTTTCCACTAATTACAGTCGAAGGACTATGACTTCCTCTGCTCTTCGATGGCGTTGCCTGTTCCTCCGCTTCTCTCAGAGCACAGACACGCCTGGTACAGCAGCGCACGTGCTGCTCTTCGTGTGCTGGTCTGGGGAGTGTGTGGAGGTGCCGGGGGGGAATACAGATGTGTGCATTCCCTCAGAGTTTTCAGACATCTAGTTTAGTAAGGACAAAGGAAAATACCAAAGAGCTGTTCTGATGATCCTTCCTGATCTTTTCTGTATTGGTTTTCTTTTTTGTCCTTGGAAAGGAAGGAATCATCAGGCACCCTCGGGTTAGGAATAAGGAAACAATCGAGTAGGTTCTTGCTGAACTTTAGGATTAGGGGCAACTCATCCACTGGAATGACAGTGAGGAACTATTGGGTTATAAATAAACACACCCCCCCAGTAAGGGGCTTCTGACGGGGGTTTTTCAATCCAAGTGTAAAACAGGTGACAGCAGTTGAGTACGGACAAAAAGGTGATGCACAGGACTGTGTAATGATGAGCCTGTGAAGAGCTGTGGTCTCTGCACTGCAGCAGAAGAAGGGTGGAAGGAAGAACCTGAGGGCAGAGTAATAAGTAGCTTTGCCCATGTTTCTGGTAGCCCTTCAGGTGTAGTAGGGCATGGGAGAAAATTAAGTAGTCAGGCGGTATATTCAAATTTCTATTTCACTTCAAATGGTCTTTGAGAAGAAATGGAGCTAGAACACAGGCTGATAACATGAACAGAAAAGAAGAATAGTTATTTTACTCAGAGTTTGCTTGGCCATTAGTATTCTATTAAATTTCTCCCTGCTTCTAATGATATGAAGAACACTGGATACACTTAAAAGGATGCACGTCATTAGAATGATATCTGACAACAGTTCTTTCACTGCTTATGATGCTTTTGATTGTTAATATAGATAAAATGTAAATGATCAGAATATAAAAACTCCCTTTTGTCTTTCTAATGTTTTCAGCTGCCTATTAAACAAATGATAGGGGAAAGTGAGTAGTCTGTTACTCAGTACAGTGGTGTTGCCCAGATACTTTGAAATGCTTAATGGCATAAAATGAAGTGTCCTTGGCTTGTTTGTTTTCCTACTAGTAATGACATTTTAGGCTAAGTCACAGTTGCTCTTTCAAAATGCAGTTGCCTTGTTCTTAGTACATAATCGTATTTTTTAACACATTGTGCTACTGTCTTGCAGAGTATTGCCATGTTTTTAATAAGCTTTTAAACCCTTGCAGTATAGAGGTGGCTGTTCTATCGGACTGAAGTCTCCTTTACTGTAATGCAGCACTGCATAGAAGTGTACATCTCTCTTTCATGGTGTGTGTTGTTCTGAGGTCTAGAAGTATGTGGAGGATGCCATGTGGGAATGGTTTCCTGCGCAGGACCTTACAGCCTGTGTGTTTGTCAGGTGTCTGTGGCCCAAAAGAAGAATAGTTGGGGACTGCATCTGGTTTCAGCCCTCTGACTTCTTTCTTTTTTTCAGTGTTTGCTGCTGCATGAGCCAGTCTGCAGGTTTTGCTTTCTCTGCCTCCTTTAATTTTATGATGGGCTCTCTGAACTTGCTCAGAGGAGATGAGTTGTTCATTGGCTGTAGTAGCATGTAGCAATAGGGACTGTAAGAGTTGCTGGCCAACACCACGCATTTTAATAGCCTGTATAGGTGCAACTGAACACTTAGAGCAGCTACCCTGATTGAGATGTAGTTAGTTGCTACAGCTGCAGTAAATGGAAGTGTAGGTTTATTTGTGCACTGCTGGTCTTGCTCCTAACTAGGTTGCTTTTGCAGTCAGCTCTCATCCCGTTACAGGAACGTGCTTTGTTCCTGCCTGAGTGTTTCCATAGGAAAAGGCCTGCTCCTTTAGCCACAGAGCTGAGGTGTTTGCCGTCTGGCAAATGTAGGCTCCCAGTGCTTGTTGTGTCACTGGTTTTTGTAGGACGTGTCCAGCTGAGGATGCGCTCCACTGCTCCATGCAGCACACGGCCTGTGGCTCACAGCTCGAAGACACATCCTGGCATCTCACCTTTGCCGGAGGTACCATATGACTGCCCCTTGGCCACAGGCTGGAGGTGTCTGTCTGCAGTGGCGTTGACTGCTCTTCTGCCAGCTGTGGAGTCCTTCTGCACAGCTTCAATGGCGAAGCGTCTTGTACCAACCCGTCCCTTCTGTCACTGTGGGCAAGTACAGGGCAGCGATGCGTCCTCCTTTGTGATATTTAACAAACTTCACAAACTCAAACACAATGCTGTTGCTGTTCCAGAGACCCGCTAATTATTTAAAACCAAAGGTAGTGAATGATTACGATAAGGATTTGTGTAATATGATTACAAGAGCCAAATAATTCAAATTTAAAAAAGCAGTTTAACACATCTTTGTGCCTGGGGACTAGGCAAGAGTCTTGTTTTAATCCCTTAATAGTGATTTAACAAGTAAGGCGGTGCAGCAGATTGAGGGGTGTTAGGAAGTGCATTGTTGATGGGGAATTCAATTGGATTAAGGGACCAGCTCAGTAAACAGGAGCTGGTTAGCACTAGCTGGGGGGCTGGAAACGCAGAGAGGTTCATGCACCTAAACTGCTTGTACGTGGGCTGCAAAGCTGGTTATGTGTAATGAGGAGGGGCTGGCTAAAGACCTGAAAATTGTGGATTTTCCAGCTGCCCTGTGCAGCCCAATGATAGGGAGCATCCAGCTGTGGAAGGGCTGGTCCAAGATTATTGAAGAGGGTTTCACTTGAGAGCAGCACATGGTCAACTGCATTTTTTTTTTTTTTTTTGGGAAAAGAACAAGTGAGGGAGATGTGGGGCAGAGTCAGGGGGCTTGCCAAAAACCTCTGTCTGGCAGAAGTTCAGAAAGAAAGCACAACACACAGCAGCAGGGATCAGGGGCTCCAAAACAGGCTTCTGGGGAGCCTCAGCACTGGGCGAGCGCAGCTGTGGGGCTGGTGCTTGGTCAGGGTTGAAGACAACATCTCGCACGTCCCCTTGGGCCAGTTGGAGGGGAGGATGCTGTGCAGGTACCTGTGGTGGATGTGGTAGGGAATGGGGTGTAGGTGTGACTGGGACCTGTTTTCCGGAGCAGTGTGTTAGACCTCGGCCATCCATCTGCTGCCAGTGGTGTTTCACTGCATCAGGACGTTTCACGTGTGTTTGTGGCTGCCCTGGGGCACTACCCAGACTTGCAATGAGACCATTGTGTTGCAGGCCACCAGGACGAGTGGTGAACAGCATAGTGTAGTGAATAGTAAGGAGGCAGTTTTGAGGTTTCCTTCTACCAAAAAGTGCCAGATTCTTCAAACTTGAAAACGCTGACTTGAAAGGCCGTTTCCTGTCTCTCACAGTGCTAGATTTGCCCTTTTTGATACAGTGTTTTTGCATGCAGTTCCCTAAAGCATAGATGTTTTCTTTAAGGAAAGAGGAATACCATCTGTTTTTGCATCATAAGTCTTGAGCAGATATAATTGGTAGCTGTAAGGTCAGATGCTAGCACTTTCTTCCACTTTCATTTTAGTTCCTCCTTTCAGGAAAACTGCAGGAAAAAAAACCAAAAAACAAACCTGTCCCTGGGCACACGGGACAGCTTTTTGGTATTGTCTGCTTTGGTAAGGATTGCATCCAAATGGAGTGAAGCATTTGCCATCCACCCTCTGCAGGCATTAACGTTTCACAGTTTCAAGCTGGAGTCTTCCTTTGGGAGCTGTGACTGTGCTGGCCTAGATAAACATTAACTGCAAGGATTATCATTCTCTTGACATTAGGGGTGCGTGGAGCCTGTGGGATCCTGCTCTGTGTTGACATAAGTAAGTGCACAGATGCAGATGGTGAGGAAAGGCTGGGTGTCAGCTGCAGGGACATGGGATCGCTGCTTTGCTTTGGTGGAAACTGGGGTGGTCTTTGGGTATGTGCTTAGCACCTCCCAGCTTGTGGGTGCTGATCTGAAAGCTAACGAGGCAACTTTCCCTGACAGGTCAGTGATGAACGTGCATTCCTGATTGCCGTGTTGAAAAAAAGCAATTTTGCGTAGTTTTCTATGCTGCCAAGTGTGGGGTTTTTTAGTGCACTTTTTGCTTTCCTGTAAAACGAGGTAAGCAATTGTTCTGTATTGACAGCTGGCTTGTAAATCAGCCACTCACTTGACAGATGAGGAGAACGTGGAAATGCCTTATAAGCACTTTCATGTTTTGTGATCGTTTTAATTCCAGAATATTTAGAACCTCTTTGCATTGGTGCAAAGTAAAATAAAACATGGTCTCTGACAGGTGCCAAGACAGGCACAGAAGGAATCGCTTCTCTGAGTCTGGGAGGGGGTTTGGACCCAGGGAAGGCAAAGCACTGGCTTTTGGCTGTTAATTTCATTGTTTAAGGTCAGATTATGTTGATCTAAATCATGCAACTAATTCCATCAACAAACAAGATTTACGCAGCAATTGGAATGTAATTTTGGTGCTGCTTCTCCTGCATCTCTCCCTGGTTTTGTGTTTAGGTTGCACCTGAAAAAATAAACTGATGCCCATGTTAGGAGTGAGTTTATTATGTTTACCTTGTTGGAGAGGTGTTGAGCTGGGTATTTCCCTTATGGCAACTTACTTTTTATTGGTGTTTTTATGGCCCTTGCTGTAGTTGCTATTCATCTTACTCAACTTCAGAGCTGGTCTTCCAGTTGCTCTGTTTCTTTGATTGCAGTGAAACAGCTTCTTCCCACATAGAACTGCTTTCCTACGGGCTCCCTCCCCCCTTGTCAAAGTCCTACATGGTGTATATTTTGATGCCTTTCTAAATATTTTTAGTGTACAACACAGCAATATTGGTACTGTGTAGAGAATCCAGAAAAAAAATAATCCATTTGAGAGCTGGACAGAAAAAAGCCTGTTAGCTAAAAACATCTGTTTCAGTAAAAAACCAAATGTCACAGCCTCCATTTTTCACAAACCCAAGCTGTTGTCTTCCAGGCAGTGTGACCGAGGAGGTGTGTAGGGCTGCCCTCGCCTCAGTGCCTGGTTCATGGACAGAGCTGGGCTTTTCCATAGGGTGTCCAAAGAAGGGTTTCCATGGGAAGGGCTGAGCTTTGTGTACACTTCTCACTTCACTGTAAAGTCCTAAGCATAATGAGCAAATAATGCTTTGAGATATTTTTTTTTTCTTCCCTCTGTGAATATCTTCACCCAGAGCTCAGCACTGATGCTGAAAGGGAGTGACTTTTCACTTCTATATGAGCTCTGAAATTCAGACTTACTGTGTGGCAGTAAGTCACAAGATAGTGCACCCTTGCACTATCGCTCTGCCTGCACAGCAGCACAAGCATCCCTCTCTGCTGCAACTAGTGTCTCTTCTGACAAGATGTTTTGCCAATTGACGGGGTCCACAGAAAGGACACAGACACCAAGATAAAGAGAGAAACTTATTTTACTATGGTCTAAAACAGGCGACAGCATAAGCAAGGTAAGGCGCCTATCATTACTACAAAGAGTTAACGATAGCGATTGGGAAAGATACAGCACCAATTGCCCTAAATACTTTACCATCATCCAGATCCGTACATCAGCTGGGGAGCCCCATTACAGCGAAGGATCGGAGAACGTGTCCTGGCAACTGGGAAGTCCTACGCAGTGCGTCCACACATAGGTGAGGCTCCGACTTCACTGTGAGAGGGTCCTGCTTTTATACAGTTTAACAAATTATGTAAAAAATGTGCGAAAACATCTGGTGTCCCCCTCTCCTTTGGGTTTCACCCAAGGCCTGGCCAGGGCCCAGGACAGAACCCAAAGGGGTGTCCATATCTATTTGGCTTTGTCCACATACTTACAGACAAGGCTGGACATCTGTCTGCATGGCCGTGATGGTCTGCCTCTAAACAGATATTTCATCCTATTAATGATTATATGTTATCTAAGCTACATTTTTCACTAATGATCATACATATTTCACTAATGATCAGCGGATATTCCCATAGTTATATTTCATGTTGATATGATGCTGGTCAGGAGATTCGCTCAGAAGTCAACTTTGATTTGAGGCCTATGATTCAGGCCTTTTTATATCGCAAGACTCTGTCCTTTCTACGACCCGGTGAAGTATTAAGTGAAGAATCTTCTAAGTTTTGAAGTTTGTCAAAAACTCTATGTTGTGATAGGACTGGGGTCTGTGACCAAGTCTTCTATAGTCCTCAGATAAACTTTCATTGAGATGAACAGAGATAACCAGTGTCTTGACAGGATCTGATCTTTCCGTAAAGTAATGATTACAGTTCAGTAGGCTTTTTTCCATTAATAGCAATCTCCTTCATCTTCCTCTTTTGTGTTCTAGTTAGAACAACTTGTTTTCTTGGTGCCTGTTCCCCTCTTCCTTCTCCTTACTCCAAAAAGGAGAAGGAAAAAAAAAAACCACCCACAAAATTTTGGGAAAGTAGTTCAGGTTGGTTTCTTGGGTCAAGGCATTTCCATCCCTTTGGGTCTGCATTTCAAGGCTGCCAAAAGAAAGCATCACCCTTGGGCCAGAGACACATGGCAGGAGAACTGACCCCAGAGAATTGGTTTCGCCATGACAAACTGGTCACCTGCACGAGACCACATTGCTGGAGCCACGTGGGATCGGAGAATCGCCCCTCTGTTCCTCAGAGGGTGGTGACATTTTTTGCCTCTTTGGATTTCCAGGAAGATAAGAAATTAAATGGAACTAAACCAGCATTTTGCTCCTGAGAGCAGGGGCTGAGATTCCTGTCTCGCTTGGGACTGTTGTCTCTGGTATTGTCTTTCTGCTGGAGCCTGCTAAGTGTTTAATAGGGGCACTGGCTTCTGGGATTACAATCACTTTGCCGGAAACCCCACTCTGTATACTGATATCCCCTGAGGGAAAAGAATGCTCAAGTGTTGAGAGACTGGAATCTGTTTCGCCCACCTCATATTATTATTACAAATCATATTATCTTAATGAAACAGGGATCCATGTATTAGAGAATCCGTTGTGTTGGCAAAAATTAAAGATGTATAGGAACTGTGATCATGTTACAATAATTGCCTCAGTGGTAACATTAATGCTTTTTCACTTCAGTTGCTCCTTGTTGATTGAACAACCCTTTTCTGTAGACTACAAATCTCAATGGCTCTAATAAAGAACTAAATAGTCTAATAATATTTCCAAATGTAACACTGCTTCACAGATTTAGGAGACTGCAATCTTTTGTCCAAACCCCAGTCCAATCTAGGAAGTGTGACCATATCGTAGCTACTCAGTGACTTACAACAGTGTCTTTGTTACTTAACTACTATGAGGGACAGGTGTCCTCTATCTAAAAAAAAATCTAAAAAAATGGTGTAGTTCCCAGTAATAGAGAACTTTCAGTCACTTTAGGTGGGAGATGAAGAACCCCATGTGAATGTGGTGATAGTGCCCTTCTTGACATGCATCCAGTGCCAATAATGAAACACTGAAATATGTACGTGGCGGGTGTTTGAACCTCTATTTACATTATGACTGCAGTACTGTTTTGCATACCTACCAGCTCGGTGCTCATCTCTGTTTGCATGGATGATGCTGCAGCCAGAGGTGCCTGGTTTGGATGCCAGAAAACCGGGCAGTGTGGGTTTGGGGCAGGAGAGCTCTGGTCATGCAGAGACCAGAGCTTTTCTTAGTCCTGTGCCTTTCTTCAAAGTACAGAAAACAAAAGCTTTCTCCTGAGCAGGCATGTCCTCTGCTCGAGCACTCACGGGAGATACTGTAGAAATGGTTTTGTCCTAGAAATGTTGGTTATTCAAACTGGTGAGAAGAAACATTCAGAAGGTTCTTTGACTCATAGCTGCAGTCCAAGATCTTATGAATGGCTTTTCTTGCAGCTATATCCAAAGTAAAGCCCCAAAATGTTAATGTTCCTTTTTAGCTGTCACTTGGAGGGATCAAAAAGTGGTTGGTCATTTGGAATTGCTGGGTTTGTCAGATTGCTTGCAGCCCCGCTGTTAGAGCTTGGCTGTTGTGTGGTGCCGGGCACGCTGATCCGACAGCGCCTGCTCTCCTGCACGTTCAGCAAGACACTTGTGGTGATGATGTCACTTTGCTGTCTGTGACTTTAGGCCACTATAAATCACTGTTGCTGAATCAAGAACGTGGTGACCATAAAACACACGCCTCCTGTAGAAAGCACCCTGATCTTTTGGCCGGGCCAGAAGTGTCTCTCCTGAAGCAGCTTCTTGCTGCAGCCTGTCTTGCAGAAGCGCATCCGCTGGTCCCTTGGCTGGACACTGCACTCTGTGCAAATCCCCTCCTGCCAGAATTGGTGCTATACCTGCCATGGAGCAGAAATCCTGGGTGGGCAAACACCTGTCTTATGCAGGGACTGTTGGTAAACAGAATTATTTTCCTATTTCTTTTTTTCATGTGGGATGGTCGGTCAGCCACCTGGGAAGGGGAAGATTTTTGGGACCTGCTGAAGGGTGGGCTAGAAAGGGCAGATAATTGTAATACCTGATGTATAGTACGCTTTCCTTACGGCAAACAATACTGCAGCTAGCTAAAGCTGCTCCTTTCTCCATGGAGAAGGGCCCTGCTGAGCTTTCTTGAACTCTGGTTAATCTGTTAGGTTCCTGGCTCATTAATGGACTGTGAAGCCCAGATCCTCAAATTCTTCAAAAGTCTGGGTATGACCATTTGTGGCTTTTTCTTTGTGCCTCTAGGATGTAGCAGCTTTCCATGCCGTGGCAGACTAGAAGAGATGTTTTTCCAAGAAGCTTATCTGCAGGTTATGTAGGCAGCGGTGAGATTCCCAACTGGACCAACATCTTCAGTGGGCTTAGTGGGATTTTCTGTGCCCTGAAACATGTTTGTATTGCAAAGACAAAACTCTGGCAGTGGCCTTAACCCTCCAAGCACGGAGAAGCAGGAGACAGACTGCTGTTAAAAGCCTTCCTTTGGAGCGTTTTCTTTGCATCCTAGTAACTATTCTGGCAATAGATGATAAACAAACGGGGCTTAACTCTTAAGAGATAATGTTAAGCTTCCATAAGCGGGCATTGTGTTGAGAGCAGCTAAGCACAAGGAGCTGTCGTGGCTGCATAATAAGGTTTTTGCTCTGACAAGTTTCAGTGTAACTTCAGTGCAGGCTGGGAGGAGTAGAGGGGTCCTGGGGGGAGCAGGGCTCGATGAAAGCCGTGCGAAGGGGCTGCAAGCAGCAGAAGGCCTGCAGAGGACTCACAAAATGAGTATTTTGTGCCAAACGCCTTATTTTTTCCACAGGTACGTAAGCTTTTGCTGCATTATCCTTGGAAGCATCTATGTGCATTTACCTTACAGGTAAAGAATGCATCAGTGTTAGAGACACCAAACGCATCCCCTCTCACTCCTCCTCCCTAGGCTGCTTGCAAAAGGTAAGCTCAAGCTTTGCAGGTGTACCCAGCCTATCCATTCCCTCTCAGCCGTACCACTGAGCTCTGGAAGCTGAAAACCGATGGATAAAATTTAGTGGAAAGACTGGGAAGAGGCTTGGCTAGTCTAGCAAGGGCTGTTTACAGGGTGTTGTGACCAAGTCTGTCGCTTCATGAGCAGTGCAGAACGCTGAGCCAGCCTTGTTAGCTAAAACGCTTTAGGTGACTTTAATGTTTTCATTGCTTACAAGAGGCAGAGGATATGCCTTTTGATGTGTCTTTTCAGAGGGGAGGGGGAGTGGTGGCAGCTGATAAAGTGCATAGAGAAATAAATTTCTTGTATGTACTTGAAAATCCTTATTTTGTCTTCATTCCACTTACATCCTAGATTTGCTGTCAATTTATATGCTTTCTGATAAATGCTGCCTTTTGGTGTAAAACAACCCGAATATTTAAAACACGGCATTTTGATTAGCTAAACTATAGATTTGCTTTGACGTGTCATTTCTTTTGTTCTAAAATGCCCTGACAATTCATATCTGTGGCAGCCAAACAAGCAAATTTATATATGAAGCTATTGTTCATTCCAGAAGTGTCACTGCTAAATGAGGCGGAGTTTTAAGCATTTGATTCTACCCCTCCCCTTGCATGATGGGAGGTCCATTTCTCAATAATGAAAACAGTTTTCTTGCAAAATTCAATTAAATGAAATATCAAACATAAATCAGAGCTGAGCTGTCACTGAGTTCCCATATGTGCCTATTGCTGCAGTGATAACACTTGGAAGAAGTAGTAATTCTTCAAACTGTTCTTTTTGTCTAGATGCTTTTTTTGTTTCTGGAGGGAAAACACCCCACACATCAACAATGAAAGTTAGTTAGGGAAGGTTGGTAGGCTGCAAAGCCAGACTTGATGCTGCTCTGTGTCCTGGGATAAATTAGGTTGGAGGCATCTGGAAGGACTTTCTGGGCATCCTTCTACCTAACAGCAAGATTGAATTCGCCTCTGTGATTTCTGCTGGGTGCTTGTCCACTTTGACTTTCAGACTCGGAGGTGTGGCAGTCTCTCCCAGAGCACAGCACAGCTCCTATAAACATGAAGGATTGTTGGAAAATGCTGTTTTCCTATCCCCAGCACTAACTCGGACCACAGCTGTTCTCCACACGCTGGAGACTCTTACTGCCATGTCATGTTCGTACCTTTCTAGGGTCTCTAAAATTGCACTTTTTTTTTTTGAGACATAATTTGAAGGATGTGTTAATGTCTTTTGCATAACTGATCCGTTTGGATAAAATGGGAAAATATTGGGACTGTAAAGCCCTCCCTGAAGTTCTGATTTCTGAAAATCTTTGCTGCCAGAATTGATGTTTTTTTAAAAAAACCATTAATTTTTTTTAAGCTTAAAAAGCTGCTGTTGAAGCTCTTAGTGTGAAAATACTTTTTCCTTTGCTAGAATAAGATAATCTAAATGGCTAACAAGGAAAAGTAGGTTAAAATAATCCAGATATATCTTAGAAAATCTATTTCAATTACGTTCGGTGTGCTTTTAGTGGAGACTATAAATTCTAAAGAATTAAGAGAGCTATAAAGGTAAATGTTATAGGAGAGTACAGTCTCACATTTCACCTTCAGAAATTAAAATATTTGCTGTGAAATCAGACGTCATAAGGGTCACTGCATTGCTTGTGGTCATTAATAGCAGAAGGTGACTGCTGGAAGAACCAAGTGAAACCACTTCCCATAACATGGAAATTAAATGTGCAATTTACTGAAAATTCCCTTCCTATGAAATGGCTTGCTAATGCCAGATTGTGTGCTGAAGGGAACTTTGCTTTATATTTCAAATTTGCATGTTGGAGGCCATCTAAGCTTGCATCTGCCTTGCATGAAATATTGTTTAAATTAGCATAACATGAGGTCATTTTTTTTTGTTTGTCCAGTGTAGCTGGGTAGTAAGGAAGACAGATGAGTTGTAACCAGGATGTTAATGTTTGTAAGTGAGAGTACACTCAGGTACCACTTTGCCACAGCGTGCACTTGCGCGTTTGTGCCTCTCTAGGGGTATATGTCTCCAGTACATGCTGTTTAGATAAAATTTGTATGACAAGTAACAATTACTTTAGACAACTACTGGCGTTGCATTCAAAACCACCCCCAGACGTTCGTGTAACGTTTTTCCACCAGAAAGACAGTAAAACCAACGAGGCAGAGCATGCCTGGCCTTCTCGTGGCTATGAATGGGAGAGGGGGGTGTTTGTTGTGATGTAATACATTGCGTATTATTTCTAAACGTGAGAGTTAATGCTGTAGCTGACTTCGTTGGGTTTTTGGATGCTCCCTTTGGTGCTCCTCTTACTCCCTTGCTAATGGATTTCTGTGGGTTCCTCTCCTGTGAAATGCAGCTGTGGCTGCTCCTATGCTGTTGGTTTGATAATTTTCTTGTTAAGGCCTCCCTGTATTGCTGGTGGTCCCTTAGTTCACACCACCCACCTTCATCATCTGTTCCCAGTCCCTGGGTTGAAGTGGATCAGATGGTTCCTGGAGGCAGGGAGCAGAGGGACACTTGGTAAACCAGCCTGCACCGTTTAGCTCAAGGACCAGGACTGGATCCTTGGCTCAGATCACCAGCCGTGTGGAAGAGACGTTTGTGTTGCTATATAGGACTTAGCTCCAAATGGTTTATATTTTTTCTGTCCTACAAGAAAAAAAAATCCCAGAAAGCAACCTTCAGTGTATAAAGACAGTGCAAAAACTGCGTTGTCATGGCTCACGTGACAGCTTTCTAATAACAAGCTTTTATTTCTGATACCCTGAGGTGTCTGCTGTATTGAGGTGCGTTTTTAAATCTCGACACTTCTGCCTTGTTTTGCAAGAGGAGTGATAGCCAGGAACACAGCCAGGATGCTCCAGTGACTTCCCCGCACTGAATGAGGCGGTCCCTGGGGGCTGCCTGGCAACAGTTGGGCTGATAGATGAGTGTCTTTGCCCCAGGAGTTGCATACCTCTGAGCTACTGCAGACTGGTCAGCAAATACAACTGTTAAGCATTGTTCTGGCAGTCCTCGGGAGGTGGAAGTACGTGTGCTCCAGCCTGCTCTTCCCTGTGCTTTTCCACAGAGGAGAGGAAGGAAGAGATGTAGCAGAAATCCGCTTTTTTCACTTAAACTGTCTTTTCCTTTTGCATCATGTGTCTTGTGTTAACTTAAATACCAGAATAACTTCTTGTCAGTCATTATCACAGATGACTTGCTCACAAGATGGTCTGTGAATAGATACTGAATTTTTTTTTGGCTGGTTGGGCAGTGTGGTCTCAGAGGTGATATTTTGGAGTTGTTAGCCTCTAGATTCCCCATCCCTTATACCCTGAGACCCATTGAGTCTTTTGGTTCAAGGAATGAGACTAGAGAATGTGTAGTTTTTTTTTTTCTCCTCAATGACTATTAAAACCAAAACCACTAGGGATGAGTTGTTTAGGGAAGGAAAAAGCATGTGTTGCTGATCTGAGGCAGAAAGGCATCTGTTTAACCTTGTTTAAAATGGCTTCTTGATGGAAAGCTGTACAAAGGATTGGATGAACACTTCCAACAGTCTTCAAACCAGCTTTACTTTAGCCAAACTGGAGACTAGTATGAATCCTACAGTTTGTTTCCTAAACCAGCCCCTATTCTTGTAGCTTTCTTCTAGATTTCTTATTTCTTGCCTCTTCCTTAACATCTGGCACAACAGAGTGGATTTGGTATTCGGTTAATATTTCACCCTTTGACGATGCAGAGCAGAACAATCTTCTCCTGTCTTACACGTGGAACTCGGCATCACTACTTGTGCCTGTATGTTTTTGGCCTGTGAGCAGCCTCAGGTGCTTGGTCTGCTGGGCTCCTGCTCATCCTGGTGTTGGCCAGTCTGTGTGGCTCCTGCTCTCCCAGCGGAGGACTTCCCTTTCGGCTGCAATAACTGAATCATCTCTCCCATTTATCAAGATGATCTTGAACTCTAGTCTTGTCTTCCAGAAATATGAGAGATTTTTTTTTAACTTCCTCCCTCCCCAGTGAGGTAGTATTCAGGGCTGGGAGAATTCCCATTCCAGCAGAGGAGGGAGCTACTCCAGGACAGCCTGGGGTACTGTGCTGCACCCTGGCTCCTCCATGCAGGTGGTGGAGTGACAGACTCCTGTCAGAGGCAATGTCTCATATGACCCCTCTCTCTGGGAATTTTGGTTTCTGCTCTTCATTAAGCAATAAGACCAGGGAGAAGACTATTTGTAAAAATTAGCTAATCCTCATTCATGCCAAGGCTGCTTTTTTCCACCTTTAAATGCTGTCAGCCAAGGATGGCAGTTTCATTGTAGAGGATGATGGCCCACAGGTTTTGTGCCCTGTTTGCCTGCTGGGACTCTGGGATGCTGTGTGCTCTGTGCCCTTTGCTAGTAGCATCCCCAGTGTGCTTGCACCCTGCTTTGGGATCCTCTCCCGTGGGAATGTGTGAACCTTGCTGACTTTTTTGAGGTTTCCTGTGTCCCTCTGTTCACATGGAAATGTTGGGCAGTCTGCAGAAATGTCCCCAGGTTAATTTTGCCTAGGACTGTGGGTTTTCACCTGCGGATGCCTTGCTGGCTCCTGGGTCTGCTTCTGAAGGTGCTGTGGAACTTTAGACCACCTTGTAACTTGGTGTAAATTCGCTGTCCAGGGTGTTGGCTTTTGGGGATTTTTAAAGTGCAGAAAACTGAACAGTGTGGGAGAGCAGTGGGATGCTGAGGCGTGCCTGGTGCTGTGCTTGGTCTCGGGAGTGGCTGTGCCTCAGCAGACCTCACTTCGTTATTTGCACATAGAAATAAAAACTGTGATTCAAACTGGCCTGGCCTGAGCTTTGGGATTGAGTGGTGGGAGAGACTGTAAAATATTCAGAGGGTGAATATATAGTGTGAAATGCGGGAGACAGTGCTAGAAATTCAGTGTGCTGAATTGCTGGAGGAGTACGGAGTTACCGAGTCCTTTGATCCTCACTGGGCATTAGAGCGAGGCATAAGGGGTGAAAAAAATCTGCCCCTTAGGAGCCTCCTGTCTAGGTATGACCTCTCCAGTCTGTTTGCTGAATATTTTAAGCTGGAAAGGATGCTGATCCAGCTGTCTTCTCAAGGCAGGGGTTGCAGTTGCCATGTTACTGTGCTGCTCAGTGTACTGCCCCAGCACACCTCCATAAGCCCTGGGGCTGGCTTCTCCTGTTGTATCGAGCTTTGCTCTGTGCTGTGTGTGCCTCCTGCATTTGTCTCCCTCTCCCCTGACATGGGGGTTGTGCAGGTCTCTCTTTAAAACTGTTGCTATTTTTCTGCTTTGATGCATTGCTGTTTTCAAAGGAGTCTTCTCCCTATACACTGATCCGTGCACAGAGTTGCAGGCTTTATATGAAGAGGTGACTTACTATTGATTTAGTTGGTGCCGTTCGTGTGCGTGAATTTCTGTTCAACTTACTGAATTAACTTGGGTCAGTAAGTTTGCAGGGGGCACCAGTTAAACCAATAGAACCAGCTTGAACTGATTACCAGATGCCATGTGCAAAACGCATGGGTTAACAAAAATGATTTGGGGCATATAGGGCTCACGGAGTATGGTACTGTCCAACTGCACATAACTGTGAAATATTAAGCTCCATCCTGACATCATTAAATGTGATGAATCTCTGCCTCTGACACCATCCTCCAGTGAGCAATGCCTTGAACATACATGACTAATGCGAAGGCGTTGGATATTTGGGGTGACTTATGAACATTTCAAAGGTGGTCTGTTTTGTGGAGTGCATGTCTTACCTTGGGGCTGGCCAGGTTTTCCTCAGACGCAGCCTCCTTGCGCTGCTTCTCGGCACTGGGATATTTGTGTGCTCGATTTCCCCATTCTTCATTAGTGACGTACACAAGTGTCAGTGCAGCCTTCCTCTCGTGTTTGTTATTTCTTGCAGTCATTGACACAGAGACGTGTGTGATAAAGACTCATCAAAGTCATCATTACTCTACACTTATCTGCACTGAACTGTCTAGTTTGTCTGTAAACCTCTTTTTGATCTAAGCCTGTTTCTGACTATGTGACTCATTATTTACTTTCCTGTAGCACTCCCTTCTGAAGAGCACACTTCTGTTTAATTCATGATCAAAATATATTAGTGTTCATATTTGTCTTGCTTTTCAGTACAGTATGCATGACGGGAATTAAAAACCACCCAAATTCCCAGTGCTGTTACTTGTCTTGATTTCAGACTCAAACTCTTTTCTGCTCAAAGCCCCCAGGTTGGCTGTTGAGGAACAACTGTGGGACTGTCCTGGTTTGTCACTGGAGAAGCTTTGATCACAGCCAGGAGAGAAACCTGGATTTGTGGTTGCCTCACCTTGGCACAGTGTGGAATCCATCCAATGAATTTTATTTCAGGCATATTTGTGTTTTGCTGGGGAAAACTGACCGAAGAAGCCAACAGCAGCTTGGTTTGTCTCATTTAGTTGGTTTGCAAGGAGTATGTTAATATGGATGTATTTTATGGGGAAAAAGGAAGCAATGTGTCCAATCTGTCTCCTTGTTCAGGCAGATGTCCCATGTATGTCCTCAGGTGGGACACGGGTGGCCCATAGCAAGGGCCAGCAAGCCTGTACGCCGCCTTGTGTATGATCCCGGAGCTCCCTCCAGCCTCCAGTGGGTTCGAGGAGGGGACTCCCAAAATGTCTGCCCATAAATGCCACTTAGACCTAATCATGTGAAACAGTTGCTTGGTGCTGGATGGCAGAAGAGGTGGCTGCCCAAAGACGTGGCTCCGAGCTCCCAAAAATCTGTCGTGCTCGCTGTTGTTCAGTGCATCCCCTCGCCCTGCTGTTGTGGCTGCAATCAGCACTTCGGGGTTTGGTACGGGGAAGGAGGCACCCGCAGAGGATTGGGTGGGGACACAAGAAGATGACGTCGGCTGTCATCACGCAGAGGCCTGGGCGCTCTGTTTTCAGTGGCGGTTTGGCACAGCAGAATCAGGGTAGCTACACAAGATTATGATTTTCTACAATGAAAATAAAGGCTTTTAAGTTAAAGGATATAGATCAAGTGTATGAAAGAAATTCTATTAATAATGTAACACCTCTTTTGGAAGTCTGAGCCTTAGGTTGCTGGTATTCCCACCCCCTTCTCTTTTATCCTCATTTGCAGGTAGGTGTGGTGGTTCCTTATCTGTGTTAAAGGATTAAAAAAGTAAAATCAGTGTTCTCTAATAGTTAACTACTGTAGGCTGCAAATAAACATGGCAACTAGTGGAGTGCTGTTGAAGGCTGTGATAATTATGGAGTATTAAATGACATTGAGATAAAATCCTTTATGAACGCACAACGGCTGTCAAGGTCAGGGTTTAGCAAAGCTCGTCATTCCTGTGGCTTAAAATGCAGATTGCGTACCAAGTCCCAACTGGCTTCCTAACGGCGCCGAAGCTTTTTCCAGCTTGCAGTGGCACAGAAGTTTGAGCATTTCTCCTGAAATTAGTGAACCGTTCATGAAGTCAGGTGCTGTTGTGAATTTAGCTGTTAAAAAACCATAATTTAATTCCATTTGGACACTTGAGAGCTTATTGGTTAACAGCAGTGGTAGCGTTCTTACAACACTTGGTATGCTATTAAAAGAAAGTCCTTGCTCCCAATTTTATGCAATTAATGAAGGCAGAGGTTTTTTTCCAGACAAAGGCTTAGCCTGGGTAGCTGCAGGGAGAGGCTTGAAAACCCAACTCAGTCTTGAATACAGTCTAAAATGTCAGGAGACAAATAAAATGTGTCTGCCTTGTTTTTATTAAACGGTTTTGATTTTCAACTTAATGATTCTTGGGCTTTTTGCTGCTTTGGGTGGGCACACAGGGAGCACAGGCTTTGGCGGTTGTAAACCCTCTGCTGCAGAACAATACCCCTGTCTGTCCCAAAGCCAGCTCTCCTCTGAGCTGCTCCCCCCAGTTTGCATTGATCTTGTTACTGCTGAGGGGGGCTTCACCCTGCCTTGCTTGTACCTGTGCTGCTTCGGGGGGCATTGGCTGTGCGTGCTGTTGGCGAGGGGCTTGGGGCACACTGCGGGGGAGGGGGCTTTCCTCCAGGGGGGATCCCAGACTCTCCCCTGCCTCTCCATCACAGCTTGCTGAGCCCGTTGCCAAATTCCCTTGTGCCGTGGAATGTGATGGCATTTGGGGAGTGGAGGGGTTGCCAGATG
>NW_010239219.1:42755-52828 GCF_000690775.1 Eurypyga helias
GGAGCACAGCAGCATCGCTGGCTCCAGGCTCACTGTGCCGGGAGCTCCGGCTCAGCGCTTACATGTCGGAGATGGCGGTGGCCGGGAGGCACATGCTTTATAACTTGGTTTATCCAGACCGAAGGGGATTATGCTGCTTCTGCTGTCACTTTGACAGATGCTTGCATTTCATGTGCTGAAGGGACTCGCTGTGGTTACACTTTAACTGAGCTATCAGATAAAATAATTTATTAAAAAAAAAGAAGATCCAAGTAGTGCAGCCTGCCAGTGACCACGGGGCTGAGGGAGGTGGGAGAAGGAATTGACAGTCCTGGGCAGCATTTTCTCTTCGGATAGCCATTACTCATTTTAACAGGAACTGCAGGCACTTGCTTTGCTGCTTGTGCTAGCAAAGCTATGCTTCCTGAGGAGGCTGTGTAATTACAGCAGTTTTGCTCAAGTCTGTTTGCAATTTTTTTGACTAGTGGGTATGAAATGGAACTGGATCTCTTTGGAGCACTGAGGTTGGTCAGGGTAGAAAGTGTAAGGGGGAAGTTACTTCAAAGTGGAATAATTCTTGGGAAATTTGCATCAAACTTTGTCTGGATTTATACCCAAAATGCCACTTATGCTGACATTAATGTGGCTGCTGTAAGAGAGCAGAATGTAGCCTGTAATTTGCGCTACAGCCATTCACAGCACAGGACAGCTGTTGTGTGCTGGACAGCTAGACAGATGTCAGCTAAACATCCTCCTCTTCCTCCCCCCCTTTTTTTTTTTGCATCACGGAATTGCCGTATTGGGCTTGTATGAATAATAACTATTGAGAAGGGAGAACCTGCCCCACTAATCATGAGCTTAAAATAGAATATTTGTCCAAAGCTTGTTGCTTATTCTTTATTCTTCACAGCTTCTGTCCCGTGCTGCTTGGTGGCTATGGGGCTGTGCTGGCCCAAAGTCACAGCTCCCCTTTTAAAAATGCCTCTTTTCAGTAACGTAGGAGGAAGAAAGCTTTTTCAAACCGGAGCATGTGTTGTCTGACTTTGGTAGTGTTAGTAAAAATCGATGCAAGAGACAAAAATTAGAGAGGGGAAATGGTTCTTTCCTTTTCTGAATGAAATTAAAATGCTCTCTTCCTGCAGATGGCTGGCTGTGCTGGAATGCCCCATATGTGTCTTCGTGTGTGCGCAATTACACGTTTCATCTTGATAAGTTCGACGTGTTCATGTAGCCGGCTGTTTGTCAGTCATCAACTTCAGCCCCCCTCCGAAGAGCCGGGGTTGTTCATCCTTAATAACATTTTACATCAGCTTTCTCCTCATCTGAATGACAGATATTAGTATATTCCTTTGGGGGGTGGCTTTGGGTGTTTGTACGTGGCAAAGAGCGTTTGATGGGGTATTGGCAATCGCAGCTAGTCTGTTCAACATCAAGCTCAGTAAGAACAAATGTGTCTGAATCTGATAATGGAGAACACAGAGGCAATGCTGGCAGCCAAACTTCTGCTTTAGCCCAAAATTCTTTGTTTCCTAATAGGAAAACAAATCTGAAGTGTGGAAATACCTCGGAGAGGATCCGTCAGTGGGAACTTGTAGGTACTGCTGTAACTCAGCACAGCGGGTTTATTGGACCGATTGAGCTCTACTCCTGTTTTGTGCATTTCTTTTTTTTTTAAGTGAAGAAAACATATGTTTTCCTTCTGAATAACTCTTCCCTGTGGATGTCTGGGACAGCTATTGTGTCTTGCATTGCTTGCCTGTTCGTATCATAGGTAGATCCTAGGGGTCTGTTAAAAGCAGCCTTATAAAGGACAAGGTGGACTTTTGGATGGGATTACAATTCCTGTTGCTTCTAATGTGGCTGATTTGGGTGACTAACCGTCCAGCAAACCCATCTGTTTGGGATTTAGAGGAAATTCAGGAAAAAGCAGGAAAATGCCTGCTCTGTCAGTAATACAGTATTAGAGCGCACAGTGGGAACAGTTCTAGTCCATCAGCTGCAAAAACGATCTCCATATGTAAATACCACTTTTCTGCGTGCAGTATCTGTTTCACTTTTCATGCATGTGCCTGAATTAAGAATTATGCTAGGAGACTGCGAGCCGAGTGGTGTGTGCTGACAGGAGTAAAGGCAGTTTGTGCCTTGGTCTGCAGTGGTTGCAAAGGGGAGAAAGTCTCCTCTCCCCAGGCAGGGCTGTGTGGGCTCAGCAAAACTCAGGCTCATTGCTTTGCTTGGCTTTTTGGGTTCAGTTGTCAGTTGGGAATACAAGCCAGAAATTAATAACCCTTGTATAAAAGTTTCTGGTACCCCTCCTGCTCCAAGCAGAGGTAACAATTATCAGTTGTGATTACAGGTCACAGTTAACAGCGCTCTAAGTAGCCCGGTGCAGCAGCACGGATGAAGATGGCTGTGGGATATGTCTGTGAAGATGGATGTAAAGGTGTCTGTGTTCCTTCAAGAGGCAGAGAATGAGCAGGAAGCACATAGTTCTTGCTGTGGACTTTCTCCTGTCTCTCCTTTGCCCTGTACCCAGCTCTGTGCATTGCTGTCTTCCTCTGCTTTTGCATCCTCATCTCTCTGTTGAAGGCATCTCGGACCCACCTTGGCTGTTCTTGTTTCTGGTCCTCTGCTAACCTGGAGGTGTCCCTGGGCTGGGGACAGAGTGTGGGTACCACAGGGAGACAGAAGTGCTCCAGAGCACGTCTTTTCATGACCTTCACACAGAAAGACTTAGAGGAGCTTTAGTTCAGGATTGTTCATTCAGTTTGTTCAGTGTCTCCTTGGGCATCTTCCAAGAGATAGTTCAGAAATTGTTTAAAAATATATATCTTGCCCCATTGAGAACAGTAACTGGCTAACAATTGCTGGCTTGCTGCTTCTCTCCCACTCTGCTCAGCCCCTTGTCTGCTCTCGTGTTGGTCCCTGTTTCTGTTGTCCTCCTACCAGCTGCAGGATGGGGGGCTTTGGGGACAGCCCCTGCCCCCCAAGCTGGGATGCCTGTGGTATCCCTTCGGCAGTTCAGTGCTGGATAGGGTGGCATTGGCTTACCGGCTCGGAGGTCCCTTTTGCAGCCAGAAGGGTATTAAAGATCTCTTTGGAGGACACTGCTGGGATGCCATTCGATCCATCAGCTCTTTGTGGAGAGGCGAGGAATATTCCTGCAAAGGCAAGTTTCCAGCATTTCTCTTAGCAGCTTATTAGCCCTGGGCATTCTTTGGTATGTAGGTGATAAAATCACCCTGGCATCTCTCCTGCAAGAATGCAAAATGTTTATTTTAAGATGCAGTAGGTCTACAGTTGCCATCCTGCAGTGTGAGGTTCACCATCCTGTTCAGAAAGCCCTGACGATGATGCAGTCGAAGCAACTGGGTGAATGATGCCTCAGACCTGTGGCACCAAAGGAGCCACGCTGCTTCCCCTCCCCCCCCCCCTTTTTTTTTTTTTTTGTGTCAGACCATCTCTGCCTTTTTGTTCCCCATAGCAGCATCTTCTGCGTTGCTTCTGAATTGAGCCCTTGGGGGAGAGCTGCAGCAACAGCGAGGGGCAGGGAAGGGCTCAAAGGTGGGGTGATGTTGGGCACGGGTCAAGTGGGCATTTTCCCTACCAGCGAGGGAGAAGCAGCGTGTGGATGAGAAAAGAATGCAACTGGGAAGCATCGAGCAGATCTTCCTGCCTGAGGGATGATCTCTGGTGTCTCCGCGGATGCCCTACGATTCATGCGGTGGCTGCGTAGGTTAGGAATTGGGTGTTGAGTTTAACGGGCTGATGAACTCTGCTGGGGAGGAGATTGAGGATGTATCCAAGACCTGGCTCTGCCCCACGTGGCTGTCCCAGCTGACACTGTGGTGTTGTATTGCAACCTTCCATGCTTGGGGATTTTTTTTTATTACTGTCAGCCAGCCAGGATTCTTACAAAATGCTATTAGTTGTTTTAATGCTATTTTATTAGTTAATAAATTGTTTTAGCTGTAATTTCTATCTGTAATACTTTGTTATGGGGTTGCCTGGGGCGGAAAGGAAGAATCTAGAAATCACATGAAAGCTTTTAATAAACGCTCAACCCTTCCTGCAGCCCCGTGGGAACGAACTGCTCTGTACACAAGTCCACGTTCCCTCGGTCTTCCGTGGGTGGCACGGCTTTGCCCTCAGCTGGCAGAGTGGATGCTTGGCCACTGTCTTGCACATAGGAAATGTGGCCTAACTCCCTTTCTCTGTGTTCAGGGCAGCAGTTCCAGAAGCTGGACAAATCCTAGACAAATCCTTCAAAAATAATGGGCTCAAGCATGTCACTAGGCCCTTGCCTGGGCTTGGCTGGGGTCAGCTCCTTCCTTGCCCAGGCAGACAGCAGCTGGAGCTCCCAAGCATGCTGTTACAACTTCAGCAACCAGCCGCAGCGGGTTTGCAAGCAGGGGAGCCCACCCCAGCGTGCTCTGCGTGCAGGGTGCACCCCAAAACACGGGAACAACCTGTCTTCCCCAGCACACGGCTGACACCGTGCCGTTCGGTGAATGGGGAGTTGGCGTGGCTGCGACACTTGCTGTGTGTCTCTGCTGCCTTCGTGGGACATGTTTTGCTATTTTCCAGGGAAAGCTTTTACTTGAGGTTGACTTTTTAAAAATATTTTTCTTGGGGGGGGGTGGGGTGGGGAGAAATTAATTACCACCCTCGTTCTTTGTTGCTGCCCTGCAGATCAGAAATAGCCAGGGACTACTTAATGTACGAATGGCTTTCAAAAACAGTATTTCTAAATGTCAAGTTAATGTGCTCTGGGAACAATGAGATTCAAGGACCCGGTATGAACATCAAAATGCATCTGCTGCCACAAGGACTTGTGGGATTCTGTGAGGCAAACACAGTGGGGAGACTTAGAGTTTATTTCAGTGTTGGGTTGGGGTTTTTTTTTTCCAATCTTTCTTCTAAATGCAAAGTTTTATTTTTCTCATGCCTGTCCTCACCGCAAATGCAGACCCAAACCTGTCTGAGATGGCAGATTAAAAATGAAACCCTCATGAATGAGAAATGTAGCCTGCATTTTTTATGATGGAGGAAAAAGTAAACTCATTTTAAAATGTGCATATTTTTAAAAAAAGTGAATGACTAAGTAGGTGGGATATAGGTATCAATAAATATTTATTCCAAAGAAGTAATCTCTCGACAGAATTGGAAATTGTCTCATCCTTTTAGGCAATTAAAAATTGGTGTTTGTTTTTCGGAGTGAAAGTAACATTTTCCAGTTGCTTGTGGAACGTGGCCATTGTTCAATGAAAAGTTTCACTGCTGCATGGCATTATTTTCAGAGTAACTGCATTAAAAGGACGCACTCATTTATTGCATGGTTTGTAATGATCTTGAAATGAAGGGGAGGGAAAAACCCCAGATTTAGCCCAAACACGACGTACGTTATAGTGAAATTGTCCTCTGAGAAAGAAGTTGGAAATGGGGGTCTGTAATCACTGGGTGGGCTGCTGGTGGGCACTCAGGCTGGATTGTGGCTGCTGAAGGTAGAGAACGTGGCTGATCCCTGTGTTTCTGGGGTTTTTGGGAAGGCTCTCAGTGCCTGCTGAAGCCAGTCCCTGCTTCCCACTGGTCTTTGGAAATCTTAGTGTTGGACACGGTGCCACCCGAACGGGACAAGGAGCAGAATGGTGATGGCCATGTTGAGCTATGAAATGCCGGGATCACCCTCTCCTGTGTATACTTGGGTATATACCATCACGTAGTGGGACCGCTGGGTCCTTCGTGCCCCGGGTTCCCTACTGCGTTGGCTGTCAGTGCAGTGAGCGGTCCCGTGTCCCTCTGTGAGGACTCTTGTCTGTGTCACCCACACATCCCAGAGCCAATCACCTCCGTGCTAGCTCTGTGACCAGAAGCTGGTCCTGTCTCTGCCTGGTGAGCACTGTGTGTGAGCTCACAACACCCAAAAGACTGCACCAGTTAGGAAAGGGGGACATTTGGCTTTATAGGAATAATCAGTAAAAGTAATTTGGTTTCCTTCCCACTTACCTTCTTAAAAATATGTTTTCTTGTTAACTGTCTGCATGCGCACACACCTTGGTTAAATGGTGCCTTTATATCAGCTGCTCTAAATGCATTTTAAAGAGATGAGGAATGCGTACACATCAAGGTCATATAAATTAATAATTATCTAAGTGCTTTTGCCCTTTTCTGCCTCCAGAAAAGAAGCGAGGTGGGAGAAAACTTTAAACAGCTTTTTTTTTTTTTTCTTTTTGTAATCTCCCAAACTAGATTTCAGGGATGATCTCAGGCACCGTTGTTTGGACTGCAGCCTTAGGCTAATTTGTACTTCATCACCCATTTCACTGTCACGTTGCCTGTGCTTGAGCTAGTGCGTGAATTTTCATTTCCAAATGTGTTTGGGTTTGTAATTCATACGGTGCAAATAGATTAATCACGAGCCACGCAGAACTTGTAATTATCAAAACTCAGAGTACAGAAGACGTATAAATCATGACAGCCCTGCTTTCCAGCCGCCAATTAAGAATGGGAACTTAAGCTGCCTAAGCGTGGAGGGCTTAGGCTGGGAAGTTTCTTCTTGCAGAAGAGTTAATGAAGAAAGGGCTTGCTCATAACTTCTCATTAAGCAATGACTGAATTTATGAAAGCTAGCACTACTGGAATAATTAGGAGTTTTCCATTATTGATGGGTTGGACTTTGAAAGAGAGACACGTTACGTTGAAGATCCTCATTCCTGTAGCCTGTGCCAGTGCTTTAGGGTGAGGCTGGAAGCATGCCAGGGCTGTGTGGTGCCTGCCTGGACTGTGCGGTGGGCTGGGGAAGAGCAGCACATCACCAGAGGGGCTATTCTTGCAGCCAGGTTAAACATACGATCCCATGGGTGACGAGCGGTCGGGCTGGTTGTTACGGAGTGGGGAACAGCATCTGGACAACTGAATACCTGTACTCCCTTCTCCTTCGTCACCTTGGGGTAATGCCTATGGGTAGGTGGTGTTTGCTGAGGGCAGGGGAGGTGGCAGTGTGCACCATTATCGCTGCCCCCAGGCCATCAGGTGAAAGGGTTAAACCCAAAGAGAAGAGCTAGGAGGAATACTCAAAAGCTACTTGCTGCTTGGTTTGTCCCATGCTTTTATTTGCACTGGTGATGCTTTGGCAGGACCCAGTGTACCAGGGACCCCGTGACAGTGCCCTGGCACGTTGGGCACTGCCGAAGACATGGCCGTGGAGCAAATGTCAGTAACCGGGACTGTTGCTGACTTTGTTAGTACGAAACCAGAGTCCCTCACCTCACGGCAGTGTAATTGGCCTGCAGGCGTCAAGGGCTGACAGAGCCAGGCAGCCCCAGGTTCTCCATCACGATTCCCAGGGCCGGTGGGGATGTTGGGCAGCCTTGTAAACCAGTTGTAATTTTAAAGCATTTTGATAATGTTCCCCTCAGCTTTAATGTTACATATCCCTGCGTATGTACCGCAGTAATTGAAAGGGATATCGGGCAAATTTGATCTGTCTGGCTTTGACTTATGCTGTCCTTATCTTGGCCTTCGTGTCATTAAGAAAAAAATTGGTATTGATCTGAGACTATACCACTACATTGTGCTGCAATTTTTCTTCCTTGCTAGTAGAATATAAATCGATAAAAGGCAGCTGCTTGTGACGTGGGCCAGATACGGTGCTGTCATTTATATATTGTAAATCCAATGATAGCTGATCAAATCAGTGCGTCTACTGTTCCAAACCTGACATGATTGAATTGTCAATAAAAAAGATTTTACAGTAAGGGAAGGACTGCTGGCGGTGTAAATGCCTGGAAGCCTCACTAACTTTGATACAAAATGAAGCAATAAGCTAGGCTATTATTATATAATTCCAATAGCCAAAATATTTGGATGCTTGCGTTCTCATGTGGAACTGGATCTGTGCGGTGTGGGGGGAACCTTTCATTGCAACTTGTTTGAAAAATAATTATTCTGAAACTGGAAAATATGGATGGCTTCTTCTGAAATGAAGATAGCTTACGTATATTGGTAAGGACTAATAGACATAGTACAGGACTTGTTTGAACTAAAGATATGCC
Organism: Eurypyga helias; assembly: GCF_000690775.1. NCBI lineage: Eukaryota > Metazoa > Chordata > Aves > Eurypygiformes > Eurypygidae > Eurypyga > Eurypyga helias. Next base: position 50,786 of record NW_010239219.1, read on the forward strand.
GTTTCAGTGTATTAGGAGGAGAAAGGTTATTAGCGTTCCTGCTTGGAAACAAATGGTACAGGAAGGAGTGTGATTGATGGGTTACTAAGAAGAGGCTGCTTCTGCTGTTGTGTAGAGCCTCCATGAACACGAAACCAGAATACAGTGCACGTGTTTTCCTGGACTGCAAAAAAGACTATTTTATGACAAACCTGTTCATGAGCCTTTTCTTGGAAATTAGGCTGGAAGGTGCTGCAGCGGCGCAAAGTGGTGCTGAGCTGTTCAAGTGCTGATGGAGCTTGCTGCTGTAGCTTCCCTGTGTTGGATCACTTTCTACTGCCCAAAGACCTTGCTGGACCCTGTCTCTGCCCAGCTGGAGGAGAACTGCCGGTGGGCAGGGAGGCTGGCTGGTGTGTAATCCGCTCCCCTGCACCCCCTGGCAAAGTGCGACGAAGAGGACTCTGGAAGCACATGGAAACATGCAGCGGAAGCCAGAAAAAAGTGTACCTTGCCAAGCTTCAGAAAGACCCTGCATGTTCAGAGTGCATGAAACTCTTGGGCTATGACCACACAGTTTTCACTGTGTGGTGATGTCAAGTGAGGCTTTGAGATGATCCTACAAGGTCATGGCTAGATCCTGAAGGTATTTGTGTAGATGGTCACCTATGGAATGGGTCTGCATCCAGAAATGTGGATGGAAATTTGTTTATTCTCTTTGAATACATTTTCGAAAATTAAATTACAGCTAGTAGAAGAATGTAGTGAGTTTTTCCTTCCTGCACAGATGAGCTTGGATCAAAGGTTTCCCACATTAAAAAAGGAGAGACCACTCCTTAGCTGCTGCAGGCAGACACTGGTGGTGGTACATGCGTGGGAAACGAGGTCTGTCCGTAGCGTTCACAAGGGATGCATCGGATGGGCGCTGGCTGGTGGGAGGGCGAGGGCAGCTCTGCGTTCCTGCGGTGCCAGCTGCCCTGTGCAGCTCCTCGGAGACTGTCCCCATGCTCTGCTGGAGGAAACTCCAACCTCTGCCCTGCCTTACTGCTCCCCTTTTTCCATGCTTGGTTGTTACTCTTGGACCTTGCTGATGGCTGGTAGCTTTTTAAGGATGCGCTAACTCAGTCGCTTGTGATTGACCATGCTTTTAATCTCTTTATTGTGTTGCACCAATTTGGCTAAATCCTAAATCCATTAGGTACTCTTAGATTGCTTTATAAGTGTCCAGAAGAGGTGTTTGCAATAAATCCAGCCTAATTCTCTCAGCAGACAGGATTTTAAAACTTCAGGCCTGGGCTGGAAGAGGAGTGGAATGCTGCAGGGAGCGGGAATGCGAAGGGTAAGCTGCAGTTTAGCGTCTGCTTGTTTGCTTTTTTCCTACCATCTAGTTTGATGTTACTGTTTAGTTAGCTTTCTTGATTTAAAAAACTTTGAGAGTGGGTGCATATGCTAAGAAACCAGCTGTGGAGATGCCCCACACAAAAACCAGCAAGGAATAGAAGTTATGCTCTGTCTGTCTACTTGGTTTTAGCAAAGCACCAAAAACCGATAAACTAGCAAATACTTCGTCTTCCTCTTCAGTGCTCTTTTATCCAACCTCAGCACAAAGAGGACCCTTGAATGAAGTATTTCTATGGAACAAGCCTTGTCTGGCAGTGGCCATTGGAGGTCTCTGGCAGAGGAGGGTGCTGCTGAAGCCAGGAGGACAGAGCTTCCTCCCCAGGACAGGCTGGGAGGTGCTGATGGGGATGTGCTCCCCACCCAGCCTGGGGCTGCTTTGCATGTGGCTTGGGGTGGCTGATGCAAGTCATTTGCGTTGCTGGTTATTAAGCCATACCCTTTCTGCCTCATGTTGGCTTTGGAGGAGGAGTGTGTGCAGTCAAATCCATGTCAAAGTACCTTTAGAAACTGCCACCTTCTACAGTGAGCATCACTGATTCCCCCTTGATATGAAATCAGTTATTTTGGTTTTTGATGCAGGAATAATGGAATCACAGAATGGTTTGGGTTGGAAGGGACCTTAAAGACCATCCCGTTCCAACCACCCTGCCATGGCCCGGGCACACT
>NW_010239219.1:52871-64550 GCF_000690775.1 Eurypyga helias
CCCCTTCCAGGGAGGGGCCATCCACAGCTTCTCCGGGCAACCTCTGCCAGTGCCTCCCCACCCTCTCTGGGAAGAACTTCTTCCTGATATCTAATCTAACCCCCCCTCTTTCAATTTAAACCCGTTACCCATTGTCCTGTCACTACAGGCCCTTGTAAAAAGTCCCCCCCAGCTTCCTTGTAGCCCCTTCAGGCACTGGAAGGTGCTATAAGGTCTCCCCAGAGCCTTCTCTTCTCCAGGCTGAACAAGCCCAACTCTCTCAGCCTGTCCCCATAGCAGAGGGGCTCCAGCCCTCGGAGCATCTTTGTGGCCTCCTCTGGACTCGCTCCAAGCTGTCTATATCCTTCTGATATTGGGGTCTCCAGAGCTGGATGCAGCACTCCAGGAAAGTGAACTGCTATCCTGCCCGTTCCCTGTGAGGCCTCGGCTCGCTCTGCTCACGCCTGCAGCCGCACCTCCTTGCTCAGGGGTGTTTGTCTGGGCGTTGACAGTGTAGTGTACCAGTTTGGTGGTGTTGGAGTAACTGTATGCACACATGAGGGATTTTCAACTTCAGATTTGGCAGCAGAAAACGTGAAGTAGCACAGCTCAGAGAAGAGCCCTTAGCATTTCCTGTAAATTTTTCCCCCCTTTTTTTTCCTGCTGCATGCAGACTAACGTACTGGCATTGCTACACACGAACCTGCCACTCGCTAACTCTTTTTTCCTGCCCAGTTTGCATCACTTTCATGGTGCTTAAGCCATCAGAAACACTTTGTTTAGGACAGGAACTATAGCTAATAATTAATTCAGGAGCAAAGGGAAATTAGCTTTTTCTCCTTAATTTTCCTTTCCTAGCTCTGGAGGCAATCACTGAAATTTGGTTGTTACATGGAATTCCATCTGCACCCCGGTGTTGAGGAGGGTGGGCAGCCTCATCCCTGGCAGGGGGTCTCAGGGCTGTGCTCTCCCAGCTTGGGGGCTGCTCAGCCTGTGGGGAAAACCCGTCCGAATTTCCCGTGCCGCATCTGGGAGGGATCACTTGTGGTCTGGGGCCATTTGAAATGGCATCTAGTGCTTATATGCTGCTGGTTAGGTCTGGGGGATAAATTGGATGGCAGCTTGGGAAATGGGAAAAAAATGAAGCTGGTTCATTTTGTTAATTTATGAAAGTAAAGGCAGGAAGTCCCTCCCAAATCAGAGATTTTCTGGAAGGGAAAAAAAATTCTGAGGGTTTTGTGGCGCTCTGCCCATAGCTTAAGCTAATAGCTCTTTGGGAGATGCTAGGAGATCTTTGGGAGACACTAGTAAATTTTTGCTTTAATGGGGAGGTAAAGATTAGGATGAAACACGAGTGTGTTAATTTATGAAAGTAAAGGCAGGAAGTCCCTCCCAAATCAGAGATTTTCTGGAAGGGAAAAAAAATTCTGAGGGTTTTGTGGCGCTCTGCCCATAGCTTAAGCTAATAGCTCTTTGGGAGATGCTAGGAGATCTTTGGGAGACACTAGTAAATTTTTGCTTTAATGGGGAGGTAAAGATTAGGATGAAACACGAGTGTCTTCATAGGAAAGATGAATTTGCAAAATGTTTTGCTGCCTCATTTGAGTGGAAGCATGTGGTTTTCAGTTCCCATAACCTCAGGGCATTACGAAATCGAGATTAAAGCCCTAAGAACAATGTGATTGGCATTAAAATTGGTAAGTTTGAAAAAGGGTACACTGTGAGGTTTTCCTTAATTTGCTTTTCATGTCTTCCCCCACTACAGGTCACATTTTCAAGCTTTTTCCCACAGCAGCAAGGGCTGGATTGTTTTGGTTTTTAATTGTAAACTGAGATCTTCATGTAATCCGCCCTGTCCAAAGCTGAGGCTTCAGGAAAACAACAGATTGTGCAAGATGTTGAGAGCAATTCCAGTGGTTGGGAGTAGATTCAGCCTTTGTCAAAGGTGAAACTTTGCTACAAATGTCACTTACTGGAGTGGGGAATTACACCGTTTGAATCCTATTGTATTTATATACCTATGATGACGTGGTATGAAAACGTTCAGCATGCAAAGAGCAAGCTTTCTCATTAAATGCGTGCTTTATCAGTATCTCTAGTTCAGCTTTCAGGGGAGAAAAATAAGTATATTGGCTGTCTATGCAAATTGGGCAATAATTTAGATGGTACTTGATGATGGGAAATAAGAAACACAGCAGTTGCTCTGGGCAGCAGAGATGTAGATGCCACTTCCAGCTTTTTGTGGTGTTACCCGTTTTGTAAGTTGTAATCCATTTACCTGGATGGTTAATTCATTCATGTGCAATTAAAAAAAAAATCCCAATGCAGACTTCATGGAGACTGCACACAAAGCACAGAGGCTTAGTAGGGTATTAGAGATGCATCTGGGTGCCTGAAATACAGAGCATCTTTGATTTGGTTTGTGTCTAAGTGGTCTTTGTTTAACTGATAGCTGCAAACTTTGTTTAACTGATAACACATGTTGTGCTGTTACTGGTCTTGACCTTTTTCCAGTTAAACTGGCTTAAAATGAAAGTGTTTATGGGGAGATTCTGCAGCCCTGGCGTCCATGGGCTCTTTGTCTGGGCCGAGGAGGGGGTTGGTGTCTGGGGGGAGTTAGCAGAGCGCTGCATGTTTGCAAACTTTAATGACTCTTGCTCCAGACGGCTTTTAACATGCTGCCAGCACAGCCACGCTGCGCAGGAACTGCTTTTTCCATCGCCAGCTTTGGTTTTGTCACCGTGGTTTTATTGCACTTTAGACTTCTTGGGCATGTCAAATGCCATCAAATTGGTAGTGGAAAGCGGAGGGCGGTTTGCAGCGCGACCTCAGGTTAGCAATAGCAGGGGGGGCTGCTGCGTGCGAGGGGAAAAGGAGCGCTTTGTGCCCGACTTGGTATGCTTGGGAGAAGGGCCAGGCCCACGTCCGCATGGACCTGCTTTGAGCTGCTGCTTCGGGAAGTCAGGAGGAGCTTTTCCAAAGCTTGTCCAGTGAATGGACTGTATTTGGGGAGAATTGTTAGCAACCAAGCAAGTCCATCCCGTCTGCTCACTGGCAGCGTTTTCGCTGTGCCTTCGACCCGAGCTCCGTGAGCAGGCTGCAGCCATCGTGCTGAGCAGCCCCTCTCTGTGCCAGGGATGCTGTCGGTTTTGCTCGCTTGCTTTCCCTGTCTGCCCTGAAGTTGAAGGGAATCTGTGAAGAGTTTTGTAATGGAAGAACATGTGGGGATGGGTGGCCACAGGGCTGCAATGTGGCTGTGGTCAAGTGTATTTTCCAGGAAGGCGTTGTGGGTGCAGGGATGTCGTAGAGCATCTTTGCTCCTTGGCTGGCCCCAGTTCTTTCCCTGCCTGCAAAGGTCCATTGGTCGATGGTTAGAGGGTGCAGGTTTCACAAAAGGGGACTCAGGGCGTCTGTAGATGAAATGGCATAGACTGCCCATCAGCTAGGGAAAAACTGCCCTGGTGCTATGCTGGCTCGGCGGGAGGCTGCTCTGGGGCACCTTCAGGAACGTCCTTGGGCAAAGAGCTTTCCAAAGTCCTGGGGTCTTGTATCAAAAGCTAAACACTTTGAAGAAAAGCAAAGACACGTGTAGGAGAATGCTCTTTAGTTCAAACAGGAAAATGTATTTTTATATGGAAACGGGATACTGTCTGCACAGAGGTTGCTCACCCCTCCTCATCCTCATGTTGAGAGCCAAATTTTTTCCTAGTGCCAGCACAGGCATACAGGTCTCCCCTCCTCTCTTTCCAAGACTCTTTTCCATGCCATAGTGCTGCATGCTGTTGGATCTTGGCTACGACTCAGGAGAGGGAGGTCTGAACCCACGTCTGAGCTTTCCAACACCTTGTAGGTCTGATCAGAATAACAAGGTTGTGTGGACTTCCAGAGAGACGGTGGGGGTGTGGGCGTAACTCTGGGCTGCCAGCATTTAACTTCTTTCCTTTTCCCCTCCATCCCTTTCCGGTTGCTTGTGTGGGAGGCAGTGCAGCAGCTGAGCAGTGGTGGATGCTGACAGTCCATGAGCTCTCCTTCACCAATGCCTTCAGAGGGAAAAACAGCGAATGATCAATTCAGATAGTGGAAAATGGGCTGGCTCTTCTTTCCGTCTCTAGAGGCTGTAAAAACTCCCATTACTTCGTTATCAAGAAGGATCCATCTCTGACGTGCCCGAGCCAGTCAGTTAAGTGCAGACCTCACAGGAAATGAATTTTTTGGTTCTTGTCAAGAAGTCAACGAAGCACAGGTTTTCAAGGGAAAATATTCTTCCTGGCAGGAGCAGTGGTGGGTTTGAGGTAGGGAAGGCTGTTGCCTTTGGACCAGAAATCTCTGTATTTGAACCTGAGCTCTTTTCCCCCTGATTTTTCTCCATGGATGGAAAAAAAAACCCCAGGTGTTGATTCCCAAAGCAACTGAATAATTCTGTGTACCTTGTTGTAACCTCAAATTTATCAGTGCTTCCACTGCAAGAGGAGAAGCAATGTGAAAGTTTAGAAAAAGGTGATGCCTTTTCTTATTCAACAGAGTATCTCTGTCGAGGGAAGCCTGCAAGCACTTACTCAAAGGCTCACTAACACATTAAATACCTGGATTGGGGCCCTTTTAGACAGGCCATGGTGCAGTATGTCTTTGAAATGACCCTCATGGGCTCTGCCCTCCCTGTCCAGCAATAAACTAATTCTCAGGACTAATGGTAAAATTCTGCAAGGTGTGAATTCCCAACTTAAATAGATTTATAGTAAGTTAATAGATTTCCCACCATATCTCTTGCAACCTATTTGTGGTAGCATCATTTTAACATGCACAGTAATTGAAAAAATTGTCAGGTGTTGGGATTTATAATCCACTCTGACCTGTGTTTTTCATGCCTAGGAAATGCTCTGTAATAAACATAACATTTGCAGTAAGGAAATACCTTGTGTGGAAGTGTTCAGAAGGAAAGTGTCTCTGGGTGGTAACTTTTCTTTGGAAAAAAGGATTCCAGAGTTATGAGAAGCTAATACTTAGCACATGCCACCAAGAGAGGCACATACTTCTGCGACGAGAGTTGCAGATTAGACGAGTCAGTACATTGTAATGATGAAGATGAATCTTCAGCTTCGTTAGTTAATATACTCTGTGTGAGTTTCCACACACAGCCTTTGAAATACGTGGTCTTTATTTTGAAGATTACACCATAAATATCTGTCGGAGGAAGTGTTTCCTTTCCTCAGAGCATATTTGTCCTCGTGCCTTTTGTTATTATTATTTATAAATCAAAAGTTATATTGATCTGGAGATTATGCGTTAAACCATGTCTGAGCAGTGGTTGCTGTATTGCTGAGAAAACCAGAGAACTTTTGGTAAATTTATCAGTCGATAACTCTACGTGTTTCTCTTTAGAAAAAGAACAAGCTGAATTTTAATTTACTGGCAACATGGCTGAACATGCGGCCCCCAGTTCAGCAAGGGATTTAAGCCTGTGAGGAACTTTTGAGAGATGAAAAGTGCCATTACTTTGCAGAGGATTATTCATGTTCTTGAAGGAAAGCCCGTCTGGAGCGGGCAGTGGAGCCTCCGATCGATTTCTAGCAGCAGTGGGTTGTGAGCCTTGGTCTTGAAAGCCAAATTATCATCTTGCTCTCGCCTTACAGCAGCTGCCTCGCTCTTACAGGAGGAAGTAAGGAGATAATATAACATTTTCCTTTTAAAATGAGTGTTAATCAAAACGGGACTTTGAGCCAGGGCAAAGGGGATGCAGGAACCACGTGGGATGCTGAGGATGGCCCAGCTAGGGGCTAAAGTGGTGACACTGGGATGTGATGTCTCACCTTCTACTTCTTGCCTGGGCAGGCACCTGCCCATGCATCCACTTGAACAACAAAACCCCCCAAACCCCTACCAAATCACCACTCCCCCCTCCCAGACAAACAATACCCAACCCCCCTAACCCACCATCACTGGTGCTACTGAGATGATCCACTGTCTTATTTCCATGTTGGAAACCCCTGTCCTTCTCTGAGGTGTCTTGAGACAAAATCAGCTTAAAAATCCACTAAGTTGCATTTGAGAGCCTGGGCACTGTTCTGTGCCTTGGGAACAGCTGCTCCTCAGGGGAAGAGAGTTACACTGATGCTGGTTACTGGGCAAATGCCTTTCCCAAATTCTGCCAGCACAGGTAGGAAGCAGAGATCAGAAATAAAGGAGCTGAAGTGACTTAAAAAGAGTTAACAGGTGCCCTTAAATAAGTGCAAGTCCTTCATGTTACCGTAGGGATCAGGAATTGATCTTCTGCCATTTGCTTTTCATCAGACAGTTGAGATAACTTTAAAGAGAATTTGGCCAGGGGAGATTATAAAGGAAGGAATTTGCTTCTTAAATAAATAGTCCGCTCTCCATTGTTGAGGACTTAACAGGCCGATAAAAACCCACTGGAATGAAAGGGAGCCTGGAAAACCCCTCTCAGATCTGCCTTACTCTGAAGTTGCTGAGACCAATGCACATCCACAGACTTTTTTCAGATTTTTGAATACAAGCTCATCTTGACCTAGTGGCTTTCTTCATCTTCATTTATTCTGATGAATAAAGGAATTTGCTAGCCATGCACTTTATTTTATATTTTTTCAGAAGTTGCTTGTAACATTTACTTTAAAATACGTGGAGGAACTACAGAACCGGTGTCTTGGTCTTTAGAAATGCTTGGCTTGTAAAGTTGGGAGGGAGTATATGGAATCACTTGTCTTCTGCTTGAAATGTGGCTCGTCATTCCTATTTTAAGAGGCATGCCTCTTTCGATATCTTTGTAATCCCGTTAGGTGGATGTTGGAGCCTCCAATTAGTAAAATGTGGCTGGGGGTGTGACCAAGTGCTGGTTTCTTTGCATCTTCTCTCTTTTTTTTTTAGAAACATATTTGGATTTGTGGTTAGAGGGAAAAAGAAAGACAGACAGATGCAGCCCTGCAGCAGTAGAATGCCTGGGTCTGCGATACCGCTGTCTGCCCAGTCACCCAGGGCAGAGATGGCCCTTTCCCAGGGATGTTGGGCTTTGGGGCTGCAGGAACCTGGGCTGTGCTCCCTGCCTGAGCTGCAGGCTCAAAATAAGAGTTGTAGATGGAGACTCGCATCTCTGCAGCAAATTGGAGAGGTAAGAGAGAATAAAAGAAGTGAGTGTAAATATTTGGAGTAGAAAAACAATGGTGAAGGTGAAAGTTCCCCAGTGATGTGACATTAGTTCTGGCCATGTTATTGATATAATTATAACATAACAAAAGGCTCGTGGTGCTGTTTTCAGTGATTTATTTTCTGTTCTATGAGATTGGTTTAATTAACTTTTCTCCTCTAGAGGGAAAAAAAAAAATGGAGTGTACATATTTCTGTGTGTGGCTGAAAGGGAAGTCCTTGTCGGCTGACCCCGAGCTCTGCCAGCTCAGCACTCCCCGCTGCCTTCCCACGAGGCTGGGCTGGGGCAAGACCACTCTGACCCCAGCGGTCCGTGCCCTGGGAGCAGCGCTTTGTTTCCTGCTCTCTCTGTTGCTAACTCCCAGCTGTCTCGGAGAGCGCTCCACGAGGATAAAAACAGTTTCCTTTGCAATAAATCACTTCTGCAGGAGCAGCGTTCACCCCACACAAATGATGGGTGCAGCTCCCTCCATCCTCGTGCACTTCTGCGTCTGGGCTCTGCCATGTCTCTTCCCAGTGTTCCTGCTGTGCAGTGCATCCCTAAACTCTGGTGCCCAGTGATGGAGAGGAGCCTGGATACTTGAAGGCCAACCTTTATGTGGATTTCAGCACCAGGGTGGGGGAATGGGGTGCACGGGGAGAGGTTATCTTTCTTTGGTCTCACAGGTTACCAGCAGGTACCTTCTTGCTGCAGAAGCCTCTTACATCCCTGTGCTTCTGCTTTTCCTACTTGTGCTCCTATAACTCTGAGTCTGTTTTTCCTGGCCCTTATTCCTCCTGCTCCTCTTGGTTTCAGTAAAGAATCATGTTCATCCACCACTCGTGCCAGCCCTGACTGTTTGCATTTTTAACTTTGTCTTTATTAAATTTTCAGGAATCTCTTAAGCATTCACACATCTGTCATGGCACAAAGCGGAATATTTCTTGATGCTCGGGAAAACAAATTACAGTATAGGTGTGCAACCCATATTTAATCAAAAGCGCCACAGCCACGTGTTCAAACATGAAGCCCCCAAAAAGATTTTACTGCGGTGTCATTCTCAGTGTTTGCTGTGAGATTTTTTTGAGTTTTTTTGAAGTTTGACGTAGAATTGGGTATTCTTGAGGGGCTCCAGGGATCTCTCAAGGCATCCTGGTGCCCCTTGAAAGAGAATCTGCTTTCCTGTGGTCCCCTCCAGCATCCCTAACCCTGGCTTTTGCTGTTGTGAGATGTGGACGCCAGCACGGGGTATGGAGCACCGCACCCCCAAACAGGGTCTAGTCCAGCCATGGACCACCACGAGAGGCTGCTTGGAGGTGGGGACCTGCGGGCACCAGCATCTCTTGTCTCCTTGCTTCTGGGCTTGTAGCAGGCTGAGTTGGTGGGCTCTGCTGTCTGCGTTAACAAAGTTTTTGTGTGCGGGATATAAATAATAAATGGGTGAACCACAGTGTGACTAATTGCCTAACAGTCAGCCTGTTACCTAGAATATAATAGGAGCGTGTTTTCAGGGCGATTTGAGTGGGTATAATGAGATGCTAACATGCAGTATTTTTATGAAAACCTTCAGGGAGTGTATTTCAAAATGCCAGGGCACTAGATAAGCTGAACAATTAAAAATAAATAGTTTTGGAGGTTGGCATTTTGATAGGAACAGATAATTAGGAGAAGACGCTTTTCTGACAAGAGCGTAATGAATTGGCTGGTGAGCAGCACTGGCTTTGGAAACTTTTAGCTTAGCTCCCACAGGGGCGAGGGTGGTGGGCACAGAGCTGGAAGAAGTCCCCTCTCATTTAAAGGTTGGACAGAGACCTTTCTTCTCTTGGTCAGGTGGTGATGGAGCAAAGGTATAAAGTGGAAACCTCAACGGCTTAGAATTTGGAAGACAGAAAAACAGAATTATTCTAATATTTATTACTAATGCTTTGGAGCTAACCTCAGAAGCTTGGGAGCCCGAGTCCATAATTTTTATAGTGACAGTATTGTAAAAGTAATCCAAAAGGCTGTGTCATAGTTGAAAAAAACCCATTTCCTAAGCACTAAACCCAAATGTGCTCAGAGAAACAAACCCTGTAAGAGCAGCAGTGGCACCATCTGATGGGTTTTGTAATGCTGCAGACAAAAGTAATTATGCTGCTTAGAGAAGAGCTTTTGTCTCTGGATAATGTTGTTAAAAACTTGCAGTGTATTGTAAATCATAACGGAACAAATCTGGAGTCTGCTCATATTGCTGCCAGGGGAAAATCTCTTGGATTTTGTTTCCTTTCTGCTCAATATATTGCAAACCTTTTCCGCATTTGTAAATAAATATTACCTGCTGTTTGAAAAATGACTCGCGGTTCATCTCACCAGTAGTGCCCGTGGCAGCCAGGCCATTATTGCAAACAGTTGTTTCTCTCTCGGTGAGCTTTTGTGTGTCTTTCAGGAACACGGTCTGTTGCAATGAGTCTGAGGTTGTTTGATTCATTTGAGATACTAAAGAAGGATTTCCTTTAGAGCTCACTCACATGTGAATGCCCGCGGCTTCTTTCACTGCTTCCTAGCAGTACCATGGCAATTGCTGTGTCACAAAATATTTTGGCGAGCTTACAAAACCCCAAACTTCTGGCATTTCCTTGATGAACATTTGAATTCCCATCTGTGAACATTAGTGTTTTTTTGGGAGGCTGAGCATTTTTGGATTTTAGGTGTATGGGGCTTTTAAAGGTTGAGAAACCCTGGGCTTGAAGGGGATGCTGCGACTGCCTTAGGACCAGGTTAATTAACTGATGAATTTCCCACCAACCTGATTGAAGACCCATGTTTTGCCTGAGGATGGAACCCTTCCTGTGGGCTGAGGGATCCTAGTGCTTGGTTCTCTCCTGACGTGCTTGTGTCCTGAGGAGTTAAGGGAGAGAGATTTGCATCAGTAGGTCATTTCACAGCCAGTAAATGAGTTTTACTATCATCAGGGAAGGGCCAGAGAGCAGGACAAGCCGGGGCAGCGCCGCAGGTGAGTCTGGCAGGCCCAAGGGCTCTCCGGCTCCTGCGGTTATGGCTACACCGTGCACAGAGAGTTTGGTGTTAGGTCCTGTGGGTAGGGACCCTCTCGGGAAAGAACCTGGGGAGCAAACCCAGGGACACGAGGAGAGCCATTGGTGCCTGGAAAAGGGACTTCAGCAAATGGACTGAGCTTCAACAGCCAGTTCACTTGCTGCCCTGGAGCAGTTGCATCCATAGATGAAATTTATTGAGGGAGAAGAGGCCCATTCACACGCAAAAGGTGTTTAAAATGCATTTTTGTACGTGGAGCTGGTGAGTAGGACAGGGTAAGGGCTGTGTGTGGCACTGCAGCCTGCAGCCCAGGGCGCTTCTGAGCAACAGCATCCTGGGAAAGGTGCAGTGAATCACAAAATGCATGATCATCTGCAGAGAGAGAAATTCAGCTGGATGCCAGTGATCCGTGTTGATCTCGAGGGAGGTTGCTGCTGCACAGAAATGCGTTTCTTGTTTGTTTTGCAGTTTGGGATAGTTTGTGAGGATTCGTCACTCTGCCACAGAGTCCTGGGGGAGGTGGCCCTGAAGCTTTTATGGGGAGGCAGCGATATGATGGTGACACCGTAACCTTGTCTAGGATTACTTGCCTGGCTGTCTCCCAAAAAAATAAAAAAGGGCCTTGTATTTACTAGCTCTTGGCAGTAGAATAACAAATGTTGTAGTTCCTCTGCTGTGAAGATGTATCTTTACACGGTCAAGATAAGGTTTTAAACGTGAGGAGGCAATTTTCTCAGTTTTAAAGAAAAGAATCTTTTGCAGAGGTGCAAATGGGAGTTGGGAGCTCAGCTCCTGACGAGTGGTGGGAGCAGCCGTAGTGGGAGCTTCCCTGCCCAGAGGGAACTTTATGGTTGCATGGTTTGCATGCCCAGATGTCAAGAAACAGTAAAATCAAGACTGTGGGTGCAGTTTTAACTCTTTGGTGTCCCTGACTGGAATTCACAGAATCTGGCACCTCTGTACCACTTTGTTCCCGTACAAGATGCGCCACGGAAGATGGGCTGCGGCAAATTTGGCTGTGCAGGTCCCTCTTCTTTGGGGTGCTTTCGCCAGAGAGGACTTGTGTGCTGTGCTGGGTGATGCACAGAGGAGGGCAGCTGTCTATGTGGGAAGCTTGTGTTGGCAGCAGCACAGTAACGGAGGGGCAGGCACGAAGCCCACGGCATGTCCTGGTGTCGGACTGCCGTGGTGGATCCCGCTTTCCACTCCGTGTGACAGCTCACACCTTCTCCCCATGGAGAGAGAAGCTCACCACCCATGGAGAAGGTGGTGCGGGAAGGTGGCTGCAGCCGTGGTGGCTGTGCTGTTGGTTTTGGTGAGCTGGCATGGGAGGACAGTGGGAGGACAGACCTCCCTGCTCCTGGCCACAGCACCTTTCCAAACACCTTCAGTTGCTTGTGTAGCTGCACCCGCTGAGCTCCTACCCGGGGGTGCTGGACTGGGGCTGGGTGCTGGCTGTGTAGCTGCCCTGGCTCTGCAGCTGCCGTCGCGTTTTGGCTCTCGCCTCTCCAGGGGATGCCTTGTGGGCATGC
>NW_010239219.1:64568-73481 GCF_000690775.1 Eurypyga helias
GACGGCATCACGTAATCTCTTAAATAAACCCACCAAGTCCCAGACTGGGCTGCAGCCTCCTGCAGCCAGCAGGTTAATCTGGAGCTCCTCCAGCCCCGACATCGGCCACTTTGAAGTAGCTGCAGCTCAGGAGCGAACGCGCCTTCTCAGGAAAGCTGGCGTTTTTACTAAGCAGCAGACTTACTATCTGAGCTGAGAACACAGTGGTTTCCTCCTCCTGCCCGTAATCCCCACTCAGGGCACTGTTAACGCTCTCTTACAATTTACTTTCTTTTCTCTAGTTGCCAGTTTGCAGTGGCTGTGCAGCTCGCCCTGGGCTGTGTTCTGGGGAGCTTTGGCACTTTGAAGGCAGCTTAGTCCTTCCCTCCTGGCCGCTAGAATGGGGCAGCAGTTCCTTTCCAGGTGCTTCAGCAAGAGTCCTGCCCGAAAAATAATAGCCCAGGCTTTTCAACTGGTGCCTGATAACTGTGGTGTGGAGTAGAGTTTGACCTATTTCAGGCATCCTTTGGGAGCCCTGATAAGCTGCCCTTAACAGGGGTGGTCAACAAATGTACGGTACCAGTGCATCAGGTACGATGCTTTGCTGATGGTGCTCCGGCTCCTATCCTGCATATGGCCCCTTTGATTCACCCAGGGACAGTTTGGTTCTTCTTGTCCAATCCTGGGGTACAGCACCGTGGTGCTGTGTGGTGTTGCGTTGCTCCCACATTTTGCTGCTGTGCTGACTGAAATGGCTTTGGAGTACAGCTTGTTTATGTGCTCAGCTCCTTTAGGTACCTGTGGATGAAACGTGCTTAAGAACTACCCAGGCAGGACTGACCTTCTGGCGTGGTGGTTAGCAGCAGCTTGGGCTGTCATCTCCCCAAGCCAAACACACAGATTGGGGCTTTTTAAATTTTAGTGCATGGAAAAGTGATTCTGTAGGTGTCTTTTTTTTTTTTTTCTTCTAATCACACAAGAAAATATTTTTAAAGGAGATAACCATGCAGCGTGGCCGAGTTCTGCTGTGGTGGGGATTGTCAAACGTGAGTGCCTTGCTGCCTTGCAGTACCTTGGTCTGCTGGAAGTTGGGTGCCAGTCTGATGCTACACTTTATCGATGCCGTTAAGGTATTTACTTCAGCTAGACCTGCAAACTAGCTGCCTTCAACTGTGGCTTTTGAAAATATCCTTGGAGAGAAAAATTTTAAAAAGGATTCAATTGTCCTCCAGCAATAGAAGTTTCAATAATGCCGTGTTATGAGCAGGGCAGACTTTACCAGCAGCAGATCCAGGCTGTGGGATTTTATGGGGATCAGAAGCCCATGCCACGTCTGTAATGCGGCGTCCCCTCCGTTTCCCTGCTAGGCTTGCTCGTGGGAGCCTGGGGGACTGACCCACAAAGTTTCCTCCTCTTTGAAGTACTCCGAGTCTGGCCATGGGTCACTTCTGCTGCTGGCAGCTGGGGCTTTAATATTCTGGCAGCCAGCCCTTTGAGAGGAATATTTCAGAATAAGCAACTACTAGAGGAGTTGGGTGTAAGAGATTTTGGATGTGTAAGACTTTTGGTTTTTTACAAAGTTTTATTATTTCTTGCATCTATTAATAGGGCAGCAGGAGGCTCCGTGAGCTTTTATAGTCCCTGTTGTGCGCTCTAATGGCTATATGCAAAGGCTCCAAGGCGCATAAAATAGACACTGTTAGCCAGTTATTATGATAAAAATTATGTGCATGTCATGACCTTTAAAGCAGTGGGACTGTGTGTGCATGCTCTTCTGATCCACCACTGTTCTCAATTCCTTTCTGAAGCATTTCTCGCCGTAGGAGGTTTGCATAGGAGCTTGGAATATTTTTCTAATCAGCGCAGAGTCTCTTGGCTCTGATGATAACTCGCAAAGCACAGAGGAGCGAGAAGAGGGAAGAGGGATGACTTTTTCTAAGGGAACTAACAGCGAAGAGGTTAAAGGCGAATGGTGAGGCACAGCATGAGAATCCTTGCACCGTCTGCAGTGCTGTCAAAAAAACACTGGTCCAAAAAGTTCTCTGTGCCCTTTGAGGCAAAAGCTATTCTGGTGCTCTTGAGGATAAAGAAAGAAAAAAAGTTTTGTAATCCATGTGCCCTATTTAAAGAGACTTTTTTTTTGTTTTAAAACTTTTAATAACAGTGCGGCCAGAATTTGCTCTGTTTGCAAAGCCCCCACGTTTACGCCGCTCCATGTCGGACGTGCCGTTGTGCCTGGAGAGCTTGGCAATACTCCGTATGGGTGCGAAGAGCGAGATGCCTGCTGTCATGGCAAGGGAGGCATGGAGAGAGGGGCGGTGTCCTTGCACCGCTACATCCCTCAGTCCGTGGTGTTAGAGGGATTGCTGTCATCTGGGAATGCACATGGTTGGTTTGGGCTTGCTGGGGCAGTCCTGGTGCGGCTGTCTGGAGCTGTGGACAGAATGCTTCAGTGGCACACCCAGGTGTGCAGGCACCAGATGGGACAGAGACACTGTGGGCAAGGGTGTATTGGTGATTTCTGCTTTGATCGCTGCTTACACCACAGCTTTCTGCGTGACGTGGTGGGGGGCAGCAAATAGCAGCCGGTCCCTGGCCTGCCCGGAATGCCTGCATAGGGTGCACCTGGGGAGGAAGAGTTGGAAGTCCTGGAGGTGTGATGGTCTTAAAAGCTCCTGAGTAAGACGAGGGGTTATGCAGGGCAAGCAGCAAGGCCCGACATTGCTTGTGGTAGCGTTGAACCCAAACCCCCATGGAGAGGCGTCAGGCCATGCTCAGCTGCATCCCAGCCTTAACAAACGGCAAAAATAACACTTACGGTTTTAAAAATTAAACGTTCCCCTTAATTATTGAACAGAAATAATTTTCATGCAAATTGAGCCTGGATATGTTTCCAGAGTGACACAGCTGAGAGCAGTTACATCACGGGGTGTCAGTGACCTGTGGACTGAGAGGCTGTTCATTATTTTTAGCATTTGATGAATAGTACCCGGGAGGGTGGGACACAGCCTGGTAGAGGCTGTTGGCAGAAGAAAAAGACTTTAGTTTGCACTGCTGGCCTCCCCTTCTAATGCTTTACCTTGCAGACTGGGGTGTGTGTAGGCATGTTGTCTTTGTGTACCAGGGTATGGATGTTTTGGAAGCCTCCTGGTGAGGAGGGATGTAATTAAGGGAATGACCGTGCAGTGGTTGTGCAGCTGGAAGCTCTCTTGTTTACTGCATGGAGGAGGGGTGGGCAGAAAGTCCTCTAGTCTTTGAAGGTGGAGACAGAAAAATGCACCTTGGCTTTTCCTAGCAAGTTGATGGTCTCCATCTAAAACTAGAGCTTCACGGGGCAGTTTGGCACAAACTGATGTGTGTGAGAGTGGTCCTGTCTGGGAACCCTCAGATACACACAGCGTTCCTGGCGCTCAGTACCGCTTTGGACCACGGAGCAGCTCATGTCCAGAGCAGATGAAATGTTGGATCTGCAGCTGAATCTGCAGGCATGGATCTGGATCTGAGCCTGATGCATTTGAGAAAGCTACAGCACTGCATGGGCTTTTCAAATGGCTTTGAGGACACTTAGTACTGAGCAGGTGCTGGGGGTTGAGTCCAAATATCCTCTGTGATTAAGGTCCTAGAAATATTTTCCTTTTCCTAATGGAATGTCAGCATTTACTGTTTCCTGATTTTGAACACTGTACAGTTTGTCAAGCATTTATCTGTGTCTTAAATTAAGTCTTGAGATAGAATTCCTGTTAATTTGAAATCAATATGAAAGGGGGAGAGAAAGAAATTGCAGTCTAGCCCTTTTCTTGAATCAATATTTTCTTTAAAAGCTGAAATGTTAACTAGATCATAGTTTTTTGCCATTTTGAAATGTAGCTTGTTTTTAAAGAATGTAGGCATTTCCCCTGAAAATCGCTGATGCTGGTAAGTTTTGCAGCAGGCACGGCTGCCAGCAGGCGTTCGACCCAAAGCGGGCAGGATGGGACCAGCCTTTGCAGCAGTAATGCGGTACAACCTTATCCTCCCTGTTTCTGAGCTCATTGTCTCTTAATAACTCTGTTTTTTTTTTTTTTTTTGTTCTGTTTTGCAGAAGCCTTTGAAATTGTGGTACGGCATGCAAGAAACTTCACCAACAGCATGTTTAGGACCCACTACCAGAGCATGGGGCCTGCAGCTCTTAAGTTTGTTGGAGAACTTTTTACTGATGTGTCGCTGTACATATTGGGTTCTGACATCAGTGTTAATGACATGATAAATGAATTTTTTGACAGTTTATTCCCTTTGGTTTACTCTCACTTGATTAATCCCGGCTTCCCTGATCCCTCCGTGGAAATGACCGAATGCCTGCGGGCAGCCAGGAGAGACCTCACAGTCTTTGGTAACTACCCCAAGATGATGATGACGCAGGTTTCCAAGTCGCTGCAGGCCACGCGGGTCTTTCTGCAGGCCCTCAACCTGGGCATCGAGGTGGTAAACACTACTGATCACTTAAAATTCAGCAAGGACTGTGGGCGAGCACTGCTGAGGATGTGGTACTGCTCGCACTGCCAGGGGCTCCTCCTGGCCAAGCCCTGTGCCGGCTACTGCGGCGTGGTGACACAAGGATGCCTGGCAGCCGTCGTAGAGATTGACAGCCACTGGCGAGAGTACATCGGGTCCCTGGAGGGGCTGATCAAAGGCATGCATGGCATCTACGACATGGAGCACGTCCTTCTGAACCTCTTCTCCTTGGTGCGGGATGCGATTGTCTACGTGCAGAAGAACGAAGGAAAGCTCTCGACAACCGTGAGTGGTTTTCTGCAGTTCCCCTAGCTCGCTGCCACAGCACGGCTTGGTTGCGTACCACAGGCTCTACGTGTTGAAACCAAGCTACCCCTGTCCTCCAGCCAACAGACCCAAAATGCTCTGATTTCCAGCTCCTCCCTTCTTCCCCCTGCCAAAGTCTCTGATTTTTTAAAAAAACTTTTGGAAGCATTTGGAACTGGTGTGTTTGCAGTGGGGGCTTCATTTGAAGGTTTTGCCTCTTTTCAGGTTGGTCAGAGCAGAAGGGTCTGGAGTCATCCTGGCATTATCCGTGTAGCTGGGGTGTGAGGTCGGGAGCTTCTGAGATGTCCCAGCATCTTCAGTACTCCCTGTGCACTGTACTTGCTTTGGGTAGCTCTGAAAGGCTGGTCCTGCTCTCCGGCTGTCCCCTGCCTCCTTTGAGTACTTCACTAAAATGTACCTCCAAGGAGATGCCAAGCAGAGGCACGTACTGTGTCATCCCCTGCTTCCTGATTTACTAAAGGAGATCTGGTTTTCCCTTTTCTGGTAACTCATTACAGTTTTGGGCTGCATTTAATCCTAGGGATGAGGTTATTTCTTTTTTATTAGGACCTGACTCTTTAAAAACACATTGTGTGAATTTCTGAGCTTCCCAAGAAACGGAGGCTTTCTTGTTCAGAACATCCTGCTGCTCTCTTTGAATGCCAAGGACAAATGGACTGCGGTAATACAGCGCTTGTTTTGCAGAGGAGATTTTTCTTGAGACGCAATTGAGCTGCTCTGTGCAGGTAGGGTAGAGTTGGGATGAGGGCAAAGGGGTGAGAATGTTGTTACAGTTTGCTTCAAGCCAACGATGATTAAAATCTGCCACCGTTTCCCTGTTAGTTGCTTGTTCCTGTCATTCTTAACTCCTGTTTACAAAAGAACTGTGTTTATGTAGGTCACTGTAGTACTTGCACTGTAAGTTACTCCTATCTTTTTGAGGACCATGGAAACGTATCAGTTTACGGATCTTGAGCTATGTGGCACTCAGCCAGCAGCACTCTGTGCCGTTTTTTGTGCCATCTTTGCTTGGTGATTGCTCGAGACATGCCATCACACATATGCAGGCTGTGAAATAATGTGGTGGCACCCGGGTGGTTTCACACCTCCTGGGCAGTTTGGTACACGTGGTGCAGGCTCCCTTCATTGCTTAGAAGGGATTTAGGGACCAAATCTCCAGTAAATTGGATTATTCTTGCGTTGTGGTGACCCGGAGGAGGCTGTGAGTGAGGGCTGGGTTTTGGTGTTGGTCACCCTGTCAGGACTCATGGGCTGTGTGTTAGGCTCCAGGGTATAGTGCAGGACACTGCTTTCAACCTGCATGCCTTAGCCTCTTTCTGCAGAAATCCCTGTTTTACAGCAGCCAGCCAAGCATTTCTTATGTCCCCAGGACTGCAGGGGGGGTCCAACTGACAGGATTTGGGAGCAGCAGCTCTACTGGGCATGACTTCTGCTGCCATGGCATCAGGGCAGGCTCTTCTCCCATCCGTCAGAACCTGTCGACCCCCTCTGGAACAGCAAAGGAGCAGAGATGTAACTGTAGGTTTTAGCTTGAGGTCAGGTGAGATGGAGAAAGCATGTTATGGGTGATAATGATGTATACAAGACAGAAAACCCAGCTTAATGCTAAGCCCAGTTGGTGTTTCCAAGGCAGTAAGAAACAAAACTTCTACACATAATGTGAGCCTATTTGATCTCGAAAGATCAGTTCACATTCAGCTGTGAGCAAAAGCATCCAGCACGTTTTGCAGCAGCAAACCTGCCATGCTTGTAGGTGCTAAGGCAGAACAAACATTGGCCTTACGGGCTGTATGCCAGGTTTTGCAAGCAGACTCAGCACGTGTATTGATTGCTCTATGGTCCTGAAAGGATAAGTGTTCCTCCTCCCATATCCTTCTTCTATTGGCACAACAATAAAAATGCACTTTTTCTTGAAGAAGTCCATGTATCCAGTGAAGCAACATGACTGTCAGTTATGTTATTGAATATGGAGACCTCGGTCTGCCTACTGACAATGCGTTTGTGGGAGGACAAATAGATGGGGCGCCGCTCAAGTCAACGCAAGCCATGGCGGTAGAGCCATGATCTGCCCATCCTCTGCCAAGCCAGAACTTGAATTGACTTCCTTTAAAATAAAAAAAATCACTGAGCATTGCAAAACCATTCAGTGTTTTTGTACTTGATAGAGCTGTTTGAATTCATTAGTGCCATATATAGTTAGGTACTTATTTGAACATAACTCCTCCTGATTATTTAATACTTGAGTGATTCTTTTATTTGCTCTAGAGACATTTTTGAGTTATAGGAGTGCAGAGGAAAAAAAAAAATCCAATCCAGGCAAGCCAATTGTCTGGCAATTGTCACTAAAAGAGAATGACCACTGTGTTTTTTAAGTTTATTTTTAAAGTACTGATGTTGCCCAGCAAAGACACGTCAGACATGAGCCCAGAACAACTTTTTGTGTGAACGAAGGTATGAACTGTTCAGTAGAGGAATAGGGCAGTAATGGAAGTGACGACAGTGTTAACTACAGCATTGCGGATGGCCTGATTCTGATAGCTTGTCTGCATCAGCGGTCTGAGGCAAATATCTCTGCCCCTAAGGGGTAGAATACAATTTTTATTTTAGCTGTGCTGGAATGAAAGTTTCTCTGTTAAACTTATCAGCACATACTGAGTTTCAAAGAATATACCCGTAAGCAAACAGTTGTATTTACTGTTATCCTGTAAATATGATTGTTTTTAGACAAGGTTGTCATATCAAAGTACCAAATGCCGCAGGAGTTGTCTTTGAAAATGTGGGGCTTTGCTCTCATGCTGGCTTCTCACATGGACCTCTTTTATTACCGACCTTGGCCACCACTGCTTCTGTAGGCGAAGTTCAATTTACCTGTATGTTATTAAGGATAACGACAGGTTATTTAATTGTCATTAAAATCCCCTGGAATTATGTAAAACTTATCTTCCATGCCCATAGTGATTATAGCCTGAATAACAACACTACTGCCCTTGCCTGTCCTTTGGGCTGCTTTGGTTTTTCACGGCATTGGTGGCACTTCTGCAGCAGTAGCTCTTCCTCCTGGTGTTTGTCCTCGGGTGCATTACCTGACTGAGCATCCTTCCTCCATGTGGCTGCTCCTCTGTGCCCCTTGCCACCCACCCCTAGGCTGAGTGTGGGCTTATATACGAGGACCTAGACCGCTTTTATAGCTTGCAGCAGACCCGACTACAAAGGGCAGGTGAACCTGAGCTCCAGAGGTGTTGCAGAGCCTCCAGCTAGGGTTCTGAGGAGCTCTGCAGTCCCCAAGACGCGGTGTCATAGCAGTGTTAATCTGCTTTTGGAAACTGTGTGCCTAGAGGTATGCATTTAAATGTAAGCCTGCGTGCTAGTGTCGTGCCTGCTGTGTAAACAGCAGTGCAGACGAGTGAATTCAGTAATATTATGGCAGTAGGCAGTTTCCAAGTTTCCACCCCAAGGTTTGCTTTAACAGTTGTCAGTGACGGTGTGTGTTAGGGCTATATTGTTTCCACTATTTGTCTGTTTAAAAACTTCACTCCTAAAATATGCTATTAAAATACTTTATCAACGAGGCTGAGTCTCAGAGCAGATTGGGAAAAAAATTTCTGTCTAGGGCTATATCTATGTATTACTAATTTTCCTGTCTGCTACTTCTTCCCTGGTTGAGAATGTGCCTAGCACATCCACCTCTTGTAGATATTTTAATCATGAACTTCTACCACAAATAAAGAGAATTGGAGAGATGCACTAAAAATAATTGTCATAAAATATTCAACCCCAACGCCTCTTGCACCTTTATCTGCTGTTGAAAGTACAAGAAAGACAATAGTTCTGGGTGTTGATCTCTTCTGGGGTTCCCTACCTTAAGCCAGCACTGTAAATTTATTTTGAAAGGGTGCAGAGTTGAGGTGAAGGCTGTTGATTTGACACTGGTATCAATTTGTCTATGTAAATACTTTTTTCTTAATGCTTTTCACCCACTGTGTAACTCATCAAGGGTTTTGAACCCATCCCAACAGACTGGAAAACAGGCAACTCGTAGTGTAGTGAGACACGAACCAAAAAAGGGGGGTGGCTTGGAGGGAGCCTGTGAGGAAGAGGATCATAGAATCACAGAAT
>NW_010239220.1:0-914 GCF_000690775.1 Eurypyga helias
TCACCACTCACTGACTGATGCACAGACAGGTCTCGAGAAGCAAAGGTCAGAGCCAGAGAGCCCAAGAACAAGAGCTGGAGCCTAAGAGCGATCGCAGCAGAGTCTGAGCGAACCTCATGAGCAACAGCATGACTGGGAAAACTAACAAACCCACCAACTCTCTCATGAACAAGACAGCAAAGGAGTGAACAAATCAGCTACCAAAGGAGTTAGAGTCAGAAAGTGCAAGAGTTAGAAAGAAAGAGTAATGATCCCCCACCAGCCCATTCCCCACTTATGCATCAAGCATGACGTACGGAATGAAATACACATGCGGTCAGCTTGGGTCAGCTGTCTGAACTGTGTCATCCTCTCCCACTGCCTGTAGCGAGAGAGTTGGGAATGCAGCTCCGGCATCAGAAGCTGAGACCCTGAATTTGGTGCAGGCATTTGCCAGCTAAGAACACACCTTATTGGTACTTTTCTCTGGTAAATCCAGGAACAGCAAAATGAAACACTTCACACACCTTCTCCAAAGAGATTACATAAGCTCAAGGTGGTTCCACGGATGGAAACATAACTTAACATGACCCCTGGTTTGTCTCAAGCTGCCATACAGGGTCCTAGAGAACAAAGTTACAGACTTACATAAACTTTTGCTACTCTTTGTGATAGAGACCTATACTTAACTGCAAATCTCGATGGTCTTCTATCCATTTATGGCACAGCCCTTTTACTTAGCATTCACTATTTCCAAACCTTTTTTCCCCCCCTTCTGGCAATAAAGCAAGCGCTACCGAAATAAAGAGGCCGTTCCTGTATGAACAAGCTAGCCTGACTGAAAAAGTATTACACAAAACCTGTCTCTTTAAGAACACGGAACAAAGTAGGCTATCCCGAGTTGTCCATATAAAGTATACCTGCTCTGGATAAAA
>NW_010239220.1:993-1283 GCF_000690775.1 Eurypyga helias
AATGTCTTTAAAAAAAAAGTAGGGTGGAAGGGCAGGAGAAAACGAAACATCTTATCAAAGGAGGCAAAGCAACACGCAGCGTTCGGATTGAAAAGGCACCGCACCAGAGGGTGCCCGAGAGACCCCGAGGAGAGGCTCACGGCGGGGAGACGCCGCGGTGGAAGGGCAGGAGAAAACGAAACATCTTATCAAAGGAGGCAAAGCAACACGCAGCGTTCGGATTGAAAAGGCACCGCACCAGAGGGTGCCCGAGAGACCCCGAGGAGAGGCTCACGGCGGGGAGACGCCGC
>NW_010239221.1:0-63886 GCF_000690775.1 Eurypyga helias
CCGCAGCCGGGGCGGCTCTTGACGGGGATACGGTTGCTGCGGGAGCGGGTCAGGCCATCGGCCGGGTGCGCCGGCTTCTCCTTCCACCCTCCCGGTACCTCAGCAGCGTTGGTCTTCCTTCATCTCCGGGTGACTTCGGCTCAGGAGCCTGCGTTACCGTGCTGTTTACTTTCTCACACTGAGTCGCAGTCTCATTTTTCAGGCTGAAAGTGCAAAATCGCCCAAATGGAGCATGTGCTTAACTTCCAAGGAGTGAATATTTATGGAGTTGCTAATTCTTCTCTTTTTGTACGATTTATATGGTTCAGGCTGAATTCGGGCTGTGAGAATTGTGCCTGCTGCAGCGTACATGGCTGCGTTGAAGTCGGATTTTTGCCCGGTGCCGTTTCCATATAGGAACAGCCCCTTTTTGACCTGCAGACGTGAGATGCCTGAGCTTGGAGTCATTCACGTACCGATAAGTTTTATACACGTCAGCACATTTCTTCTTACTACATAGTTTAATCTACCAGTTCAGCAAATAGGTATTTGTAGTATTTTAAATACACACTCGAGTTTCAGTAGCTGGGGTAGGACATAAATACTCTAGGTAATCATATGTGTTTGTTAAATGCTTTCGTGAGCTAATTTAATATGTATGAACCATAAATCAGAAGCCAAATGCAGATTATAGCTTTATGCGAACATAAAAGGAGAGTAAGGCTGTGGAAGCCTGTTTGATAGAAACTGTTGCCAGTGTTCCATTCTGCCATTCTGCCCTTTTTCCTCCCCTCTGTCAGCACAATTTCTACTAACTTTTTAAAGTATGATTGCTTGTGTACCTCCCATCTTTTTTGCTTTTGATGGAATAGCCTTCAGTGTTTGGAAACAGAGAGATGGAGAGTACTCTAGAGAGTTCTTACCTGTGCCCTTTAAATTGAATCTGGACACAGCTTTCTAGAAATGATAGGGGACTCATGCAATATACTCATCTTTCTTGTAAGTGTGTAGACTTTTTATTTCATTCTTTTATATATTACAAAATCCATTTTACAGACAAACCAGCAGTCTTTAGGCAGTTGCCCTTTAAACTGCTAACTCATGTATTCATTGCAGTAAAAGAAATCCTTGCATTCCTTACCTGGTTAATGCACACTTCACTTCATAGCCCATAGCTCCGGTTGAGAGAGGGCTAAGGCCCAGATCCTGTATTGGTGTGTTCCTCTGTTCCTGCCTGCCCTCCAACAGCTGTCATTTTCTTCTAAACCCATTTTTAGAAACTGATACCGCCCAGTGTGTCCTGTATACTGTTTATTGGCAGCTCAAGCCTTGCTGCCTGTTCCAGTGTAAAAGAGTCTACCTTAAAGTTTTCTCAATTAAATACTGTTGAATTTGTTAATGAAGAGCCTTATGTGGGTTCTAAGTAACGTAAAAATATTTTTCAGAGATGTAAAATGTTTTATTCAAGGTTACTAGACTTTGGAATGGCTGCTATGCTGTTTAAAACTATGTTGTAAAAATCTGTTGGCAGTTGAAATTCGTGACGCAAAGACCTCGGTAAACAATAGGTGTAGTGTTGCAATGATGGGATTTTCATATCACTGGAAGATATTTTCAGACTGTATCTTTGTGTATCACTTATAAAAGAAACATTTGTGAAATCTGAGTCAGCCAAACAAAAAGAAACTGTTTTATTCTCTTAAATAAATGCAAATTATTTTTAGCTGTTTTTTTGTGCCTTTTCAGTATAACTTTTCTGTTTCAGAAAACGACCAGCAGTAGCTTTGTAGTTCCCCAAACTGAAACAGTGAAGTGTGAATTAATGTACACTTGAAGGCGATGGGATTACATGAATGTATGAAATCATTGGAACACACAGGCCTGCAGGACTGAGAGCGAGAGCTCTGGCTGGTAATCTGAAATAGCTGCGGTTGAGAAGGCTGAAGGTTGCCCTTCCCCACTTTCTGCGCGTACTGCTTCCTACACAGCTGTCGGAGCTGCTCTGAGTCAGCTTCTGAACCCCCTGGTTTTTAGAGTGTGTTAAAGGCACACGGCGAGGATGCCAGTTTATAAGCTGCTGGCTCCGAATCCAATTCATAAAAGTATGAGGTGTCCACAGAGAATGTTGTGAATAGTAGTTTTATGCCAAGCTATTCCTACTGTTGAATCAGAGCCCTTGATAATCACTGAAGCGTTGGTTCTGCAGAACCTCACACATGTATCTAACTTGACTTGGAAGAAAGCTCATTATCATTCATGGTCATTAATTCGAAACGAAGAAACAACATTCTGAAAGGATTTAACAAAAAGTCACATTTGCAGTTCTTTTCATTCAATGGTGAAGATTCATTTCCTGCACCTTCTTAGCATCTTTTTACCCAGGAGCAGGACCTTTGGAGAAGTGAATGGGAAAACGTGCAGAATCCTGACAAACTTGGCTTGAAAGTGTGGTGCTTCGAGTACCAGGGTGCTACGGAGTTCTTGCTACAGGGAGTTGTCTGGTTGCCAGCAGACGAGGAGTTAACTATAGCTTTGCTTTCCCGTTCTTCTGTACAGGTGCTTAGAGGCCAAGCTACAAGTCATCTAGCTCTTCTCAGAGACAGTGGGAGGAATATTGTAGTAAAGAGGAAGCCCTGAGTGGGTGAACCATCAGCCACAAAGGTTTGTGTAGAAAAGTTATGAAAACTTACTTCTCTTTCCTTCTCAAAATGACAGTCTTTAAGGAAAAGCCTAGTTGGCTGCAGCTGTGCTTATGTTTACTATTGCACCACTCCATCAGCTTTTTGGGGTATTTCAACTGACTTAAAACACTTCCAGGGCTAAGGCCATGCTCTTTCCAGCATGTGTGGAATTAAGTTTAGGCAGTGGTACTGTCCCAGTAAAACCAAGCAAGCTATTCACATACTTCAGGTTAAACTATGCATTCACACGTTCTGTGGTCTGCACTGTCTAGCAGAAGTGTTCCCAAGTCTTCTGCTTGATAAATTCTTAAATAATATAGAATCAGTTGCCTTAGGGACCATCTGTCACCTTCCTCCCAGGGCAGGATTGGAAATTCTGGGATTGGAACTCAGAGATTAGTTGGCGAGACCATCTTTGCAAGGGCTCTGAGTTCAGTTTCCTTCGGCGTACCTACGACTATGTCATTACAGTCTTTCCAGTCAAAGCTATGTGTGTGGATATGTGCAGGCAACGGATTGTTAAAACTCGCTGTGATTCATCTTGTTATTTTAAAAACCTTTTAACTAAGTCTTCCTTCAAACAATCCAGCATGATTGTGTTGCAAATAAAAAATGTATTTTAAGAAGTCTGTACACCCAGGCACACACATATGCACTCGTCCACTGATTACCATAACTGGTAGTCCAATGAAAATGTATCTCAATTTAACTCCTTAATTCTGCCTATATCTTGGACTGTCATTTTGGGTGGAAACAGTGCTGCCTGAGAACTCAACAGCAGTCTTTCTGGCTCAGTACGATGCAAAGCATCCCTTAGGGATGTAAGTTTACAGCTAAGCATTCAAAGTCAGTTAGCATCTTTGCCATAATGACATTTCCTTAGCAAAAAGCTACAGAACATGGGCATATATGTATTTATTAATATGTTCTCAGCGCTGAAGATTTGTTTGCATTTTATATATGAAATGGGGAAAGAGCTACATCAAGAGGAGTGGATTCACAGGATTTTAAAATGTAACACGACACCTATATTCACTGAAATGCAAAAAAAAAACCCCAACCCTAACAAGCAACCATCACTAACAACAACCAAAAAACCCTGCAGCCTTTCCACTACCACTTTCTACATGTTTTGTCTGTGGCAAACCAGACCTTTGTAAATGCCAATGAACACTGTCCTCAGCTTTAGTCTTCTGTAAAGATTGTTCAAGGCGGCATTTGGAAAAGAAAAGGGAACTCTCTCTGTTATTAAATGTTTGCATGTCAAAGCAAACACCTGGAATCTTGAGTTCTTTCAGAAATAATTCCTAATGCTCAGTGAAGGGAATTAAACAAACAAACAGCAAGGTTTATTCTGTCAGCTTCTCAGCAGGCTAACAAGAATTACTGCGTGCTAAGAGCCAGCTGCTCTTGGAAACTTAACGACTGTGGCAGCCAGAAAAGTACAAAATGTGGCCAAGAGATGTGAAACAGATATATAGGCTGCAGCGGAGAGAGATGAAGTGGATGGGGAAATCTCTCTGTAAATCCAAGGTGGAAAGGATTTGCTGTACCAGGGGTTCCGGGCACTTTGACCGTGCAGAATACTTTGTGTAAGGAATTGGTTTTGCATCTCAAATTGTAATTCTATTCCCTTGTAACTCTGTTCTCCTTGGAGAATAATAGCAGAAAAGTATTTTTATATTTTCGTCTGTCTCTGTTGTGATTTAGCAACTGGAAACAAAGAGCCAAGTCTGCCAAATAGCCAGTTTTCCATGGCCCACTAGCAAGTGGGCTGGCACCCGTCGCCTGCAGATCTGCCCTCTCAAACAATGCTCATTTTCAAACTATACCTTTTCAGGGGCTTTTTTTTTTTTTTTTACTTATTTTTTGCAAAGCAGAATGAGGGTTACTAGTAAGAAGTAGTCTTAAATATTGATTAATTATAATCACTCCTTCTGCTTCCCAGTTCATGAATGAAATCAAGTTTCATGCGCTTGCGGATACTCTTAATTTGCTTACACAGCTCGTGTGTGTAGTTGTTTCACGTTTTCAAGCTTTCTCAACCGTTTTGAGAGCTGTGAAGGAGACTTAAAAGAGACAGCTGTGGGTTTTATGTGATAACAGGATTCCCAGAGCTGGGTCTTTGGGGGGGGGGGGGGAAAGAAGTAAGACTTTATCTCAAGTGATAAGTGTGGGTAAGCACACAGAAGAGATTGACGTGAGCTTTAGAGAGATGTAAATGGTGTTTACAGTAATTTAGTCATTTTTCTGTAACATCCAAAAAGATTTATTTTTGCCAGCAGATGAAATAAATGGTTTTAACTGAGATTTCAGAAGTATGTACCTATGTGCTAGGACTTGTCTACCTTGGGGAAATGTACTGCCTTTCCCATAGCGATAGAGCCATAGTGGTCGAATTAAAGCAGCCGTAGAAATGCCCGTGATATTTCCTTATGTAGCATGCTCTTAGTCAGGATGCTAAAGGCAGCAGCACTTGTTTCTGCTGCAGTGAAATGTGACATTATAGCAAAAGCTGTCTCTCACAGGTCACCATCTAGAGCAGGATCCCAGCATTCCCCTGCATTTGCTGAAGGATGGAGCACCTTCGGTGGCCTGACTTGCTCTCCTTCCAGCGGATCTGACACCACAGTCGCTAAGCACAGACCGTGCAGCAAGCTCACTTAATCCTACCCAGCGAACACATGAGCCATAGTTTGCGTTTCAGTCTGTAAATTGTTCTTTTGTTTTGCAGGCTTTACTGAACACAGTTTTATTTCATGTGACTGTGCTATTTATGGAGGAGTAAATATTGCCGGGGGTCTATTTAAAAAGGCCAATGACCTGGATTTTTTTCCATTTGAATTATCTCCAAGAGTCAGACATGTTTAACAGCGGATTTTTTTCCCCTTGTTGCTGTAGACTGCGATCATTTCTAACGTCTTAGATCCTAACACCAACTAAAAAGACAATGATTTTGAAAGAAATACAACTTCAATGTAGTATGAATGCGATTAGACAGTACATGACCTTGCCATTTTTGGAAGAGGTGAATTCCATCCTGAATTGCCAGTTGTCAACATAGCATGTTTTTAACCTCTGAATGTTTGCCTTTTCATACCATTATGGTAATTTCAGTTCATAACTCTGGTTTGTTCCTTTTATCATGTTTTTAACAAAACCGATTATTAAGTGTGTTTCCGCATATTATAAATAAATAAATAAACAATTCATGTTTTCAGAAAAGGAAGATTTGAACAGTGTAAATGTTCTTCTTGCTGCCCTTGCAAGCTAAATAGCAGTATTGCTTTACTATTTAAGCAGCAGAAAACTAAACATTTTTGGGAAAATAGTGCTGTATTTTGACTTTCAAGAAAGAGCTTTCTGAATACAACCAGGTAGACAAATGTCAGGAATATTAAATAATTTTGAGTATTCTTAAAAGACAAGTCAACCATGTTTTTTAATATACAACATTTTTTAACGTTATGAGTTGATCACAGGAAGTATAATGGGCTCCAACCTGAAATTTTGCTGTAGACATACTCATCTTTAGCCAGTTATGTAAAAACATAAAATGATACAATTTTTATACTGAATGTCATTCAATATGCATTCCAAATTTTGTGGGGTTTGCCGTGCTGTCACAAGGCACCCTGTCTTCAGTGCAAAGCTGGCTTCTGAACTCACAACCCACCTCTCCCCAGCAAGGTGGAGCAGGCGGACGCAGGTGGGATTCTCTCAGGCCAAAGCCATCATCTAACCTGTCTACATTTCTCCAAAATCTCGTCTTTACTGGGGAAGGAGCATACTGGGCAACGCTTAGACAATTTAACAGCCTTATGAAGTAAATGATGAGCACATCTTTAATACTATTCTGGCCTGAACCACACCACGCCATGGAGCAGCCATGCTATGCAAGCTGCCCGCGCACATGTCCTACCAGTACTGCTTAGCCCTTCAGGAAAATACCAGGAAGCAGCTGCAGAACTTCTTGTCCTGTTGATGCCTTCGGAGAGACAGTTAGTTTAAGGTGCTGGGAAAATATATTCCTCATAGCTAGTCAAACTAGTATAAATTTGCATTGACATTTCTTCATATGAAACCAAACCGACTCCTTGGAAAAGGTATTTTACAGAGAATAAAGCCTTTTTTTTTAGGGTTTTCCACTCTAGCCCACCACTTATTACTTTGACTTTCTTATTTTTAGTGTCCCTTTTCAAACACCAGAGTTTCCCAGGAGGGCTTTTTCATGCTTTGAAAAGGCATCCTCTTCCTTGAGTCAGAATTGTTACTGTGAAATGAACTGCTGTCAGTGACAAACACCTTCGGTCTCCATTAAGATGAGCCGTGCAAGTGCTGTTTCATTCTCAGTTGCAACATATGTTTTCAGTTCTCATTTGTATTCCTAAACAAGAGTTTTCAGATTCTAACTCAAACCATCTTTCAAAATTAAATTAGCTAAAGCCTTAATTAGCCAGCACTGATCAGAACAGATTGCAATGATTACATATGCTACTCTGGTCTACCTCTTTGTTAAAAAGCTGCCAGCTTTTAAGGAAAGAAAAAAATAAGACTATTTTCTCTTAATAGACCTCGGAACTTTCTGAGGTGAAGCAGAATAATTACGGTATAAGCAAACACTTGCTGTAATTACTTTCTAGATTATTTCTTACTGATTAATGAGTTAAAACATAAAATGGACCTTCAAGGAAAAATAGGCTAAACTATTCGGTCATGTATGCCTCATACGGGGGTATCTCAGATTCCTCTTCCATTTTTTCCCTCCTGTCAAAACTGGTGGCCTGATTCTTCTCCACTCTGGGTTTTGGAGACCGTAGAACTTCAAAGTCGTTGAAGTTACACTGACATAAAATGTACTAGCTTATGCCATTAAGGACCAACTCCTCAAATGAGCCTGAATGCCAGATTATATAATGAAAAGTGTAAATTTCAGTTTTCTGAAATTAAAATTCCTTTAAAAATATTAACTTTTCCTTAAAAAATAACATTACAGTGGGTGTCTGGGTAGTAAAGCCATCCATATTCTTACAGAACAGGTAGGAAGGGAACAGAAGTACAAGCTGATCTGTAAGTAAAGCTCAGTGCTATTCTAAGAGGGCTGCTTTTAAAGGGAACTCATGATCTCAATATCATTGCCACAGTTAAAAACATTAAATATATACTGGGATAGGACTGGACTAAGACTATATGTACATACAGTCTTAAGTATATCGTTTGGGTATATGTATTTATTCTGAAATATGTGTACTTTGGACGAGGACATCTCTATCTCTTTGAGTACGCTATTGGCCTGGATCCGACATCTTGCTGGCTAGCATCTAGCTCCATTGCTGTTCTCTGTCTGACTGCTTCTAGCATCCTGCCACTGTATTATGTTAAAAGACAAATTTGTATTTAATTTCATACTGTATGTTCTATTCCCCTTATTCTGTTAAGATTAAATTGAGTTAAAGACCATCCCCCTCCCGAACGTCCCACTGCATGTGGAAGCTTCTTGTCTTCTGGGGACACAGTTTAGGAACTTATGAAATAAGAGAGCATTTTGTGGCGATAATGCAATCAAGGAAAAAAAGTAAGGCAGAAAAATATTAGGTGTTCTTTCAACATAATTCTTGGTAAACCAGGGTCTTCACTGATCCCAAAATACTCAGTGCTGTTACTGATTTCAGCATTATGACTTCAAAAAAGAGGTGTTGTTGCATCGACTTTGTTGCTCCTGTCTAGCCTAAGAATGATTATTCTGATTTTTTGCATTCTCATGGCTGTTAAGAAGCATCGCTGGTAAGTTTACTAAGTGAAAAGAGAGATTTTGTAAGCACCCTTGCCATGCCCTGAACCTGTTGTATGTGTAGTATGTTTGCATTCTGTCCAGGTCAACAGCTGTACTGGGCCTCGTGTCAGGCATCATGCTGTGAAACCTGCATCTGCTTTTCCACTATCCAAATTGAACTGTTCAGAAAAAGAGGGGGGTACAGTTAAAAGATCCCTTCCAGTTTTATTCAGTACTAGCATAGTCAACTATTCTTCTAGATCACCCTAATGGATAAAAGATGGGATCTCTTCTTATGACAATTTCTGTTAATATTCACTGTGTTTCCAAAATAGTGTAGATAAATCGCTGTAATAACCATGTATATTTGATTTCTGTGGTTGGAAATGACCTATTCATTCCTCTGAATATATATCCTAGGTCAAAAGTTGTTTTCTGTCTTCAGCAATTTTTACCACAGAGCTTTCAGAGGGTGTAAAACTTCTTGGCTTTTCATTTAAAACGTGTCTTCACTGTAGTCCAGTGTTGAATGCACTGCTCTCCACATGTATAATTACTGAACACTACAAAACTATTGTCACTTAAATGTCTTTAGTATTTGTTTGACCTGTCCAACAGGGCAGTGGGGATTTCAAATGCATTTGTTTCTGTTGTTTTATTATTACCATTGACTACCTTTTTTGTAGGGGAGAAAAAGGTGAAATTTCAGAATCATTGTTACCAAAGTTTTACTTAAATACCTCTCTTAATTGACTTGGCTGGTCAGCTGCTGTTTGAGAGATTGAAGCAGGCTCAGGCCTGTGCTGTTAGAAAAAAACCCTAAAGCATCCCTTTTAAACAGCATTTAAACTTTATTTGATCCCAGGCTTATGGGGTGGCCAGAGTGTTCTGCACATCTTATGAATTTTGGACAATGTTATTATGAACGTTGTATTTTTAATGTGGAACAGACGGTCTGCTGACTGGGTCTATACCACATACTTGTCAGAGTGATGAAAAGCCATTAACTTTAATGGCTGTACCAGATAAAGTGGAAAGTTCTCAAACAGGAAGAAGGAACAGAAATTAAGAGAATGGTGGTTCCAGAGGGACTCACAGAGGGAACAAAGGGGAAAATTTATGAAGACCTTCAAATGTTTTGAATGGGAAAGAAAAGTGTTTTTTTCAAGCAGGAGAAAAGAGATGTGATTTAACTATGAGACCCTACAATGTCCAGGAAAAGCACCTTGATTTTGAGGAGAAGCAGTGAGATGCAAGAAGATGGTAGACACACTACAAGATGCCTGATGTATTGCCAAATAATGCTGTGGAAACCGAGACTTGGAAAAATATTGTTAGATTTTATTATTCTGTGCATGTTTGTATATTTCTTCTGTGACCTAAGTGCAGACTCACTTGGTTTAGAGTTCAGTACAAAGTCGGCATGGCTATGAGCCCTGCTTTGCACAGACACCTGGAGACTTACACACAGCCTGATCCTACTCAGCTGCAGGCACCTGCCCGAAGCGCCTAAATGTTCAGCCTGATAACGAAGGCTCTCTCTAGTCAGCGGAGCGAGCTAGGCGCTCTGTTGTGGAAAGCCGCATCTCAGGTGGGCTGAAAGACTTTCTGGAGACCGTCTGTCTCTCTACACCGACCATAGAAGTAGTTTGTCATGACCATCACACCACGTAGGTGCTGGGTATGACTTGCCAAGTCCTTTGGCGTCTAAAGGCCAAAAGATCTACAAAGCTGAACTGTACAACAGGATTCATGAAGACCACCGCAAACCTGGGACTGTGACTAGGCAAGTAAATTAAACCGTGCAGGGACTGTTCCCAGGTACTGGGACCCTTCCGTCTCTATGGCTATGTTACTGGAATGGCACCAGCCCCGGGCTGACCTTCCCAAGCCCCCAGTATGCCATGCATAAGAGGTGACCTGGTTTTGAGGGTAAGAGCATGTTGTTAATGCCAAGAGTTGGTTTCCAAAAGGTTTAATTTATCAGAATGGAAGTATGCGTAATCTGTGAAACACCTGGAAATCAGCTCACGCTCATTTGCACTATATATTTGCACAGCCTACACTTACTCCTTGGCCAAGTCACTGCGTGATCCCAAACTGCAAAACCCGTGTGTGCTTCCCTTCCCTTTGTCCAACTGTTCTCCCTTTAGGAGGGATCACTTCCCAGGCACTGGCTCTTTGTTTCTCATGCCTTTGTAAAGTGCGTGCCACAGCCCAACCACTTTATGCTTTCAAGGAGTGGTACTGTGGGTCTGAAGAAACTTGGAAGTCTGCACAGATGTCAGCAGCACTTGGAGGAGTGGGGTTATTGGGTTTATAACTAGAATATTAGAATATTTTGTTCATCTGAGTAATAATAAGCATCCTATTTAAATTATTTTTCTTTTGCTAGATAATGCAAAGTGAAACTAGTTTTCATTAATTTATTCATTTCCCCCCTTGTTCTTTTATGACCATCCTAATTTCTAATAATTGTTTTGGGCCATTTTCTTAGCTCCGTTACATTAAGTGAGTTTGTCACCTTCACTGAAGATACGCTGATTTATATTGGTTGAAGATGTGGCAATTTCTTCAGCATTTTCTTAACAAGTGTCTTTGTTTCTGCCTCTCCCTCCCCCTGCCTTCCCCCCCACTATTTATTGTGTTACATTTGCTGTTTTCACTGACCACTGATCTCTTTTAACTGCAAACAATCTGCCACTGTAGGAATTGTAGCACTATGTGATAGAGTGTTGCTTTTAGCTCTTCAGACCAGAGTTCAAATTCTTTGTATTACTTTCCTAGGCCACATCATGCTGGGTGTCTTTAATCAGATTGCATGCTGCTATCATTTTGCTGCATATAAACATTAATTAGGCCTTCCGAGAAGTAACTGGTTTTAATAAGTTTAGAAAAACTTGTTAAGAAAAAGGATTTTTTTATGGACCAGATAACTGAAACAGTAGGAGCTCTTTTCCAATGCACAAGCATATGCAGGTTACGAGGTTTTATCGAGTGCTGTTTGGTCAAGGTTTATGGTTCTGTGGGGAAGGGTGGAAAAAACAGAGAAACCGAGATAGGGCAGTAAGAAAGTGATTGCCACAGCCACAGAAGTACCAATAGTCTGGCAAAGTCAAAAATAATTTTAAGAAAAGAGCGGACCTTCAGGCAGAGTGTTAGCTATAAAGGGGATTGGATTTGTGAGCAAAGCCTGTCTCTCCTGTTGCTTGATTCCCTTTGCATTGAAAGACACAGGATTTTATTCCTTCTTTAAAATAAACAGAAATTAACAAAGTAATATTAGTACCAATTTCTTCTTCTACAGAAAAGAAACTATACATTCCCCATTCTAGTTAGCAAATGGTTAAAAGAAGCAGCATGCTATTCTCTTGTTTGCCATCCAGATTCTGAAACTTTCAATTTCCTTTCCTCCTCAACCAATCTGACAAGAATTGGTGACTGTGAGCTCTGCCAAGGGCACAGACCTCATCCTTTCATGGCTGGTACCATGAGGTGTGCTGCTTTCCTGGTGATTAGCGTAGTTCTCTGCAGAAGATGTTGGTGGGGATGGGAAAGGTGAGGAAATACACATTTTTATGATGCTTTCCAAGTTAGAAGATGACATTGCCAACTGACTACAAACTGGTGCTAGTATGCCCACCGGATTTCTCTCACCACTCCCTTCAGGGCTAAGGATTAATGGCTTTCTAAGGTGCTTGTACATCTGCACAAGAGAAAACGTTGGAATGCTACTTACACTCTACAGTTTTCATTCATTGCTGCATGCGAGCTAGGGGCCTATTAAAGTCTAGTTCAATATAAAATTCCAAATAATAGTAAGGCAGTAGGATTTGGTTTTTGATGAGAGTTTCAGAATGGTTATCTGCAGAGTATGTGAGCATCAGAAGTTTTATCAGAACAGTATAATGTTATTGTGCTATACTATCAGTGTGATGCACTTAAAACTATCAGACATTAAAATATTGGCTTCTTGACAACACTTTCTTGCAAACTTCACCTCTGTTGCTGTGAGTTTTAACTAGGATCTTTCTTCTGTAGATCAGTTAAAAGAAAGGAACAACAAGCTGTGCAGCAGAACTAACTGGGCCTGGTTTCCTATGATAGGTGCCCGATGTCCTACAGCACCTACTAACCACAGATGTCCCCCCTGAGTCCTTATCATCTTCCCCGTGCCTCAGTGCTCCTGTGGGCAGGATGCAGATGGTGCCATGGCTGGCTCTGAGGTCTGCTGCACGTTGACCGGCCAAAACCCCCACGGCTGTGGAACGCTCATAGCAATCTCTTCTTGCTCTAGAGTAACTGCTGCGGTCTCCCCACCACAACCCACACGCTGATTTGCATGATATTCAGAGGATCTTTTATCTTTAAGACCCCTGCCCTTGTGTCAGATGTGGTTGAAATTGGCCAACAGACTCAGGATTTGTTGTAGGGGTACATCTAACAGACATACTAACAGACAGTGTGATTGCATAAGTCCCATTTCCTTGAGAAAGCAGGCAAAGATGTCGGTGGCGTCAGGTTTTTCTGGGAACAATAATATGACCTCTATTTTACATACTAGCACATCAGTCAACGTGAGGCTGGAGGTGGCAGCCAGGAAGACTTTGAGGAATTCAAAGGCCCTGATCAGCCTCACAGTGCCCTAGACCTTCTGCCTGACCCTCCCTGTACATTCAGCGCTGGCCCCAGCTACACCTCACTCATGACTGCCCTTGAGCCACGGAGCTCCATGGGGCCTGTCCCTCAGCTGGTACAGGATCTGCCCCCATGGTTCCCTTGCAACTCCAGGGTCTCATATGAGGCAGGTCACAGCTCTGCTAGCTTCTGTAACACTCCTTTGTTTACCCCCCAAACTCTTCCACAGGGGCCAGGAGAGGTCATTATTCAGATGTGGATAATATTTATGGTGTACCCAAGACATATTGACTTCTCAGCAGTAATAATATCCTGACTATCAGGGGTAGTCCCAGATTGGATCACCCCCACTGTGGAGCAGAGTGACCCTCAGCTCCAGGTTGGGCTAGGGTTGTGGTTTTCAAAATGAAAAAGAATTACCAGTGGTGGATCATAATTTGATTGCTTTGCTATAGTGCTGTTTCTGGTCTAAAGACAAGAAAATGAGCATCAGATAAAAACAACATGTATAGGAAAAAAATGTAGTATTGTTTGCAAAGTAAACTTACAAAGCTTGCTGCTTTATTTATAGAGTTAATTTAAGCTATTGGTTAACAAACAGGTTTTTCAAATTTGCCATTACAGCCTTTTTACTCATTGCAAATTCCTATGACTCTTATTTAATCAAGTGTTCAATTTATAATGTACATAATTTTATTACCACCATGATTTTTGCAGAAGTGTTCTCTAACATGATTCTTTTAAAATGAGCTAGTAGGGCTTTTTTTGTTCTCATAGTTGAAGAATTGTAAAAATACAATTGTACACACTTCTTGCCAGATTGAAATTGCCAGTTAAATGGGATTACACCTTTCACAAGTAAAAAGGCACTGCTGCTCTGAAGGGAAGATGTTTCACTTCCAAGGAATGTGTGCTCTTAAATCAGACCTGCTAGTTATTTAACACAAATGGAGCTGATTTAGGAAGATACATATGCTGGATACCCCAAATAATCCTGGTTTATGGAGTTGCTTTATTTCCACTGTGTGGCATTGCCAAATGTGTTGTGAGACTAGCAGTATTTGGTGAACTTTCTAAATTATGTAGTTACATGACTACAAAAGAATCATTATAATTTTCCAAACTTGATTTATGGAATACGAATGCTTTATGCAGGACAGAAACCTTCAATTCCATTTTATAAGGGCTTGGTCTACATGTCCCATAGAAACCTCTTCAAGTCTAATCAGCCTTGTCTGTACCGCACAGAATTACGTAGCTGCCTATGCAAAATTCAATGCAGCCACTTATTTGTAATTACTAGTTTATCTTTGAATGATATTTTTGTTAAGTCAGAGTGGACAGTGTGGAACTTTATATCTTTCAGAGAAGCTGTAATATATGCGGTAATTTTGATGTTAAAATCCACCCTTTCTTTTCTTTTTCCTGGTTCATCTCCATAGCCAGCGAGTAGATATGGCTTTTGCTGTTTCCTATCACCCACGCCATTCAGGACCAAACACAGGCAGTAGTAGTGTTCCCACAGTCTTGTATCAGGAGCCAGAAGTCAATCCTACAAAATATTTTTAAGTAAGGAAATTGGCAAGTTAATTAACTTTTAGATCCCTGTCATCATGTCTGAGCAGTGCCGGAGTTGAGAACTGGTATCTCAGAGGAACTGAGTACCTATCCACGCCAATCCCCGAGAGCTTGTCTCTGGTACCTTCACAGAGAGCCATCATGGGCTATGGATTGGTGGAATAGGCAGAAAAGGGATGGCAGAAATGGGAGCCGGACTATGTTTTTAGCTGTAAGTGCATTGGGTTTGTGTGGTGGGGTTTTGGTAGCAGAGGAGAGGCTACAGGGGTGGCTCCTGTGAGAAGCTTCTAGAAGCTTCCCTGGTTCCAAGTGGGATCCGTCTCTGGCCACAGCTGAGGCAGTCAGTGCCTCTGGGATTAATGTATTTAAGAGGGGAGATGAACCTGCAGTGTAGGGAGGAGTGGGGTGTGGGAGAGACAGCTGGGCAGACATCTAAGTCAGTGCAGAAAGGGGGGAGGAGGTGGTGGTGAGCAGAGGTTCCCCTGCAGCCCGTGGTGAGAGGACAGGCTGTGCCCTGCAGCCATGGAGGGTCACGGGGAGCAGAGACCCCCCCTGCAGCCTGGGGAGGGCCCCATGCTGGAACAGGGAAGCCCTTGACTCTGGGCAGCTCACACTGGAGCAGGCTGCTCCTGAAGGAATGCACCCCATGGAAGGGACCCACTCTGGAGCAGCCCATGAGGAGCTGCAGCCTCTGGGAAGGACTCACGTTGGAGAAGTTGGTGGAGGACTGTCTCCCCTGGGAGGGACCCCACGCTGGAGCAGGGGCAGAGTGTGGGGTGGCCTCTCCCTGAGGAGGAAGGAGCAGCAGAGACAGCGTGTGATGGACTGACCACAACCACCATTCACCGTCCCCCTGTGATGCTGAGTGGGGAGGAGATAAGGAAATGGGCGCAAAGCTGAGCCTGGGAAGAAGGGAGGGGACAGGGGAAGGTGTTTTTAAGATCTGGTTTTATCTCTCATGGTCCTACTCTGGTTTGATCGGTAACAAAATAAATTTTTCCCCAAGTAGGGTCTGTTCTGCCTATGACCATAACTGGTGAGTGATCCCTCCCTGTCCTTGGCTGGACCCACCAATCTTTCCTGATATTTTCTCCTCCCCATCATACTGTGGAGGAAGAGTGAGTGAGCAGCTCCATGGTCCTGAGTTGCCCGCTGAGCCCAAACCATGACTGCCAGTTTGTTCCAAGTCCAGAAAATTTAAATGCAGATAGAAACTCACCATGAATCACAGTGTGTGGCCAGCATTAGTTCCTCATGTTCTAACAAGGAGCTGCAGTGCTTAATATTAGGTCCACTTTTATAAGAGAAGAATAGAGCATCTGGATGATGGTGGAGCTGCGTGGTTTCCACTGAATGCTGCTGCCCTTATTTGAGTATTTTATGAACTGAAGAGTGGTGGGAGCTCTTGTGCTTTTTCTTGCTTTTTTGCTTGGTTATGTTACCAACTTGCACTATTTTGCTTTTGCTTTTACAGTGGCCCATTTTTCTTTGTCATTTATTTTATGATCTATCTCCTTCTGGAAAGCAGTTGGCCTCAATTTTGTAGTATGTCATCCCAGGGTGTTGCTTCAGCACTTGAAAAGAAGTGTGAATTTCAAAACCTCATGGCTGCAAGCTGGCTTTAAACAAACAAAGCAAAATCCTTGGGTTGTGCTTACCGGCTTAGTGTGCAATAACTGTACAGGAGAAAAAGTAGATGTGATTTCAGGGCCCAAGGTAAAGTACAGATGAAGGTAGTACTCGTACTCATAAGGGTGAGAACAGTCTGTAATGATGAATATTGGCATCTGACTATTGATAATGGCACGTAGAGAGCAATCCTAGTTGAGTGCTTACTTGTATGTTGGCTCAGGTAGAATTAAGGATCCAAATCGGTCCCTTTTAAAGACCTGGCATATTTGTTTTTCACGAAGCCTGCATCTGACGGTGGGCTTCTGAGACGCAGAACCCGCCTGAGGCTGCCAAGGACCCTTTGCCTGGAACAGGTTTTCTACAAGGGCCTGAGAGTCTGCACTTCTACAGCAGCCATGCAACTACACGTGGTATTTTTATCTGTATTCCAGAGTAGCTCCAGGATGATTCCCTCGAGTGCTGGATAAGCCTAGAGAAATACAGTAACTACTCCAAATAAGACACATGTATCAGACCCCGATACTCACATGGATTAGCACACAGGACTGCGTGGATTCATACAAACTGATCTTGGGCACATAAGTAAGGTGTCTGAACTAGGGATCCATAGGGATCTCCCCTCCATAGTCAGAGGGGAGAGGCAGTTGGTAGATGGGCTGAAGTTGCATTCTGGCAACACCTCCGTGAGCAGGGGATGATTAAGCATAGAAGCGTTTAGGTTGGAAAAGACCTATAGGACCGCCAAGTCCATCATTAACCCGTGTCCCTAAGCACCACACTTACACCTCTTTTAAATACCTCCAGGGATGGTGACTCCACCACTTCTCTGGGCAGCCCTTTCCAATGCCTGACAGCCCTTTTGGTGAATAAATTTTTCTTAATATCCAATCTAAACCTCCCCTAGTGCAGCTTGAGATCATTCCCACTTGTCCTATCACTTGTCACTTGGGAGAAGAGACTAACGCCCACCTCGCTACAACCTCCTTTCAGGGAGCTGTAGAGAGCGATAAAGCGTCGATGCTTAAGAGTCTCTAATGTTTGGAGTCGACTGGAGTTAAAGCTTCTGCCTCTGAAAGATGCCGTGAAAAGGGAGGGAGGAAGGTGACTGTGTCAGCTCGGGTGAAAGGCTGTTGCGCTTGCATTGAGCAGGCTGTGTATGCACAGTCATGCTAACAGCAACCAGGAATTTCAACGGAAAACTAGGTGAGAAGCAATACAGGTAAGACAGATGGGGACATTTGTATGAGAGGCCCCCTAGGGTCATGGTCAGATGAAGGCAAAGGAAAAGATGATATGCCAGACAAAGATGGGGTCTGGGTCGTTCAGCTGATGGCATGTTTGAGGTAAAACTTGTCTTTTGTTGCTGCTTTTTCCTGGGTTTAACTGGTAATAACTGGAAAATGGGTGGAGGGCAGCTGAGTATTGGGGATAGGAAGACAGTCTGTGGGCAGGGGAAGAGAAAAAGGGCCAAGGGAATGGCCAGCTTGGGACAGTATAGAAAGATAAAAAGCAGGTCTAAGTTCTGAAGCCAGGGGGGTGAGGACATGAGGGCAGGAAGCCTCCCATTGCTGTTTGTGCTGGGACTGCTGGGGCAGCTGGGGAGGGGTAGAGCTTGTTGTGCAGGCGCTACATCTCAGCCCACTTGTGAGGTTGCTGGGGCAGGTGAGCAGCTCTAGAGCACTATTAGGGAAGCCAACAGGACCTCAACACGTCTTTGTTTCTGCTGCAAATGCAGACAAATACATATAATGACTGTTTTTCATTACCGTAGCATCCAAAGTGTTTGCAAAACCCTTGCTAGTAATTGTATTAAGTTAAAATAGCACACTTGATAATTGCTGAAATTGTAGGTGGACCGTATGTTTTGGTTATGGTTTTTGTATGGTTTGTTTACTCAAATTTGAAAGCATGCTATTTTTAATAAACTCTTGAGAACACCTGAGTACCATATAAACATAAGAATGAAGAATGAAGCAACTGATTCATAGATGTGGAAGTTATCTTCTGCTGCTCAGGACTGTTACTGATTTTTTTGTGTTCTTAAATATTTCCTATTTTTATCTGGTCTTCTCTGCTGTGGGTGTTGAAGTCCACTATGGCTGAGTGATTTATGGGGTCCAATGGTTTAGACAGGGGATCATCAATGGCTGAACTTTCTGAAAGCTCAGGATCTTTCAATCTTTTACTGGACCAGCCTTTATAAATAACATAGGCTATCTCAATTTTTTTAATATGCCTTAATTTGAAACTGCAAATAATGTTCCCTGAGTCTCATTTCTGAGCAGTTGTTTATTTGGGTGACTTGGGACTACCATGACATTCTGTTGGACACTCAAATTACGTTCAGATGAAGTAGTTTCCATATCTGCCTTAGCATTTTACCTCTTAACCTCCTAAATCCAGACTGCAAGTTGTCAAGGTGAGGTGAATCATTGCTATGTTGTGTATTTACTCTTGTAGTGAATTTCTGTGGGTACATCCAGGGTAAGGCTTCCTTCCAGAATGCTATATTATGTTAAATATTCTAATAAAATTTCCCCTGCTCCAGGGACGAACACAAACCCTATATAGCACTTATGTGCTACTTAGATCTTCAAAATTAGGCTTCTTTGCAGCTTAAGGGATATGCAGGATTTACAGAGAGTGTTGAATTTGATTCCTAAGTCATTGAGGTCCATTTGTGAATCAACATATTTGCAGAGAAAAGCAGGCTGGTGTCAGCAGTGGGTGGTAGAGACCGGCCACCTTGAGACAGTAAATTCACTCATGAACATCAGCAGGGTTCTCTCAGTTTGTGGTTTCTTCTAATTCACACTCTAGTTATTCTTTAAAGCTCAGCCTTCCTTGCAGCTAGGCAATTTTGTTCTAAAATCAGTCCTGAGCTGTCTGACCATTGTCAGAAATGCCAACCCAAACATGGACGATTTGCGGCTGGGGAGTAAGAAGGACCCAGAATTAGGGAGCCCCGTGGTGCCAACAGCTCAGGAAGGTGCGTTGCAGACCCCCTGGCCAAGCACTGTGCTTTAAGGCATGGCGTGTCTGTAAACAGCAGCAAGTGCTGGGTCCTCTGTAAATGGCCTTAGCACGACACTGTTGCAAGGCCCATGCACTGCAGACTTTTCTCTCTTTGTGTGCAATAAAAAAAAGAGGTGAAATTGCTGTGGATGAAGCCTTTTGCTCTGTGATTCTCTAATTTCAGTTTCCAGACATCTCTGAGTTAGGAAATTAGTCAGATGGTTATTATTTACTCATCTGCTCTGCAGTTTCTGCTGTATTAATCATTTCAGTTGTAGCTGGGAGTGTTACCTTCTCCAGAATAAAGCCTTGAAAGATGAACAACTAATTGCAGTCCTCACTCCCTTGGTTACAAAACACCAGTAGGTACAAGGCTGGCAGCAATGTTAATGCCTAGAATGATGTACTTCCCTGCAGTGTTTAGAGGGATCCCCCAAGTGTTTAGGAGAGACACAGTTAGTAATACAGGGATATCCAATGACAAGGCCATAGCCCAAGGCCTCCTACAGCCCCTCTGTATGGATGGACCCTAAGCCCTGCCAGCTTCTGTGCTCACAGAGCTCAGGAGGAGTCAGAGCTTGTCCACAGAAGTACTCCAAAACTGCCAGCCTGTCTCCCAAGGCTCAGACAGCTTTGCTGTAATACGTGATATTCCCTGATTTGTCTCTTCCTAAACAAAAGTGAAAAAAACCACCACCCTCTTTTCTGGTCCTTTAATGGTCTTTAATTTTGACAAGCAGTCTCTCCTGCTGCATGGCATCCCTTGCAGTCCAGTCCCACTCACATGAAAATGGGAAGAGAGTTTCACAGTGGCGCCCATCTATGAAATATTCCCTAAGCGCACGTACTGCAGTGGTATCTGAACACCTCCCAGAACCGTTGCCACAAGCTCTAACTCCTCGTGCTTGCCTAGATGGAGGTTTAGAAAGTGTGGTGTATTCTGGGGCTCTCTGAAGTTTGAAGTGACTCACAACAATTCCTGACTTGCTCCTATCATCTTCCTTCTTTGCAGCGG
The DNA here is from genome assembly GCF_000690775.1 of Eurypyga helias. Classification (NCBI taxonomy): domain Eukaryota; kingdom Metazoa; phylum Chordata; class Aves; order Eurypygiformes; family Eurypygidae; genus Eurypyga; species Eurypyga helias. The sequence continues at coordinate 20,312 of NW_010239221.1, forward strand.
TTTAGTAGCTCAGTGTCTTGTTTGCTTTTGTTGTCAAAGCAATGTGGTAGAGGTACAGGCTTTTCTAGAGTTTTCACATTCACCCACAACTGCCAGTGCTGTAATTGTTCCTTTGATAACAAATGCTGCTAATGCCTTGTTTGCTATCTCTACCGCTGTCACATAACCGTACTAGATGTCACTTACCATTGGACTACTGCCCTTTCTATATGGGGGTTTCTCTGTCACCATTAGACTTTCTCACTGCACATCCCTGAATGACTTTTTATTTGACTTTTGTTTATAGCAGTAGCTAATGGTCCCAGTGAAATACAGGGGCTGTGGTTTGAATCCAGCTTGCAAATCCGTAAAAAGAAGTTGTCCCTCCCCTGGTTAAGAAGCTTACAGTGTAAATAATAAAAAAGGGCCGCTGATGGAAGAAAGTTAAGCCATTTCTGTACTACTACATTTCTGACACTACTAGCATTTAGTGGCCCTATCAGAACTGTTGGCAGGATCAAGATGCTACGAGAGTGTACCTGCTGGTTTCAGGAAGGCTGAGAAAAAGAGGAAAAAATTTGTCAGTTAGCCGAAGAATTTCTCTTCACTGCAATATGTACACAAACCGTAACCCAAGTATCACACCATCATTAAGTCCTAGCCACACCATCATTAAGTCCTAGTCACTTACCTACTTCATTAGTTCAAGGATTGTGGTGCTTTTAAACTTTGTGATCTGTGTCATCGCAGGATTCAGGCTAATGTTTGAGTCAACACGGGGTTTCAGTTTCCTGCTCCTACCACGGTGTGTTTTGCAGTCTGTCTGTCCTCACTCAAGTTGAGTAAATATGAGGCAAGTCAGGTTTGAGGCTTGGGGTTTTTTTTCTTTAATAGTCATGTTAGTTATGTTCTTCCCTTGGTTTGTCACTTGGCTGTTTAAATGACTGACAGGACAAGAGGAAACATCCTCAAATTGCACCAGGGGAGGTTTAGATTGGATATTAGGAAAAATGTTTTCACCAAAAGGGCTGTCAGGCATTGGAAGGGGCTGCCCAGGGAGGTGGTGGAGTCACCATCCCTGGAGGGATTTAAAGGAGGTGTAGGTGTGGTGCTTAGGAACATGGGTTAGTGGTGGCCTTGGTAGCACTGGGTTAACAGTTGGACTTGGTGATCTTAAAAGGCTTTTCCAACCTGAACGATTCTATGATTCTGTGAAATAACCAGGGATCAAAACCCCGCTGTACTCAGCCCTGTGCAGCCCTTTGCTCCCCCAGGTCCCAGAGATACAAGTTTGAAAGTGTTTTCAGGTGAAAGCGAGTTTTCTTGGCTGGGGCTGTGGATTAGTCCCCTGAGCAGCCTGGTACCTACTGCATCTGCAAGGAGGACATCAGTGAAGTTCAGGCAGTTCTCCGATGCCCTTCTCACGCTTCCCCTCTCCAAAACCAGCTGCTTCTGCAAATGACACAAGCAGGAGAGAAATAATCGTCAAGTGTACTGATCCAAAGACTTGCAGGAGTTCTCCCTGGACAGTCAGACTGGTAGTAACATAAGGAGACAGTTCTTCATACTAATTTTTAATGTGCAAGTCTGTGATCTCAGAATTCTCTGCAAACCACCAGTGCCAACTCTGGCATGAAGACATGTACTCAGAAGTGGTGGCAGTCTTCCCTTCGATGGAAAATTCCCTCCCTTTTTGCCTCTGGCTTGTGATTGCCTCAGAGAAGGATGTGTTACTGTGTGTGTGGCGGCTGAGGTGATGCTGACTCCCTTCAGGAAGCATGGAGGAGTTACTCCAGTAGTGATCTTCTGGGTCAGGAGTAATTATGTTGCTGCTACTAGAGAAGCAGTAGGGAAGACAGATGTACACATGTAGGTACCTTATCCAGTTTTGTGGGGTGGCTGTTAATTTCTAATTCAAATATCTGATAAATCTGAATGTGCAAGAGCCTCAGAGAGAACTTGTGTAGGGAGTACTTAGGGAAACCTCTTTGCAATGGAAAATAGTCTGGTGAGGCAGTCAGATGGTAAGAAGAAAAATTACCTCTCAAATTGTATTCATTCCCTGTATTCCTATATGAAAATGCAGGAATAAGCATGTAACAGTATTGCTTCACACTCACCTGTCTTGCTGGCCTTCTGCAGCTGATTTGTTAATGCATCTGATAGGAAAGAAGAGGAAGTGACTGTTAGAAGGAAAACTGGAATTTAGATGATCATACCCACCAGTTTGCAAGGGAGGAGTCTAGCCTGGAATCAAACCTGGAAAGAGTTTTGGAAGACGTGGAAGCGCACACAGAAACACAGCAGGGAAGGCAAAGGCAGGTCGTGATAAAAAGAAGCCCAAAGAAAAACCCTGAGAGAAGTGATAGTGAAATAGGCAAGTTCAAGTAAAGGTGACTTGACATGAGACTTACACCTAGTTGACGCTGAGGTTTTATTAACAAGAATATGATTTTTCTGTTGACATATGTATTGCCGGTAAAAACTGCACTCTGCATACAGAGCTATAAAAAAATGTATGCGACTATGCTCTGTTTTGCTGTTTGTAACTGGACTAAACCATGCCAGTGCAATTGCTACTATGCCAGAAAGGCATTATGCTGCTCTGTGTTAGCATAATTAAACTAGCAGAACTTGTAAGCATAGACGAGTCCTTGAAGACCTTGGAATCTTGTCTGGAATCAGGCAGAGCTGCTGGTCTCATTTGTATTGCATTGCTTTTTAAAAACACTTTTTTGTTTCAGTTTTTGCGCAGAAGTATTTCCTTATTATGATAATCCCACCCAGAGCACCATCTGCGCTTAACGGCGTATGCTGGTTTGCTTCTGAAAGGCGTGGGGCTGCTGAAGCTTTGAAGAGAAATCCTGGATCACTTTTTTAATGAGGTGTGGAAAGCGAACTGTGGGAATAAGTGGACTTGGCTGGACTGTAGCTTTCCTAGATCCCCTGGGAGTTTCGATTGTCCAAGGGATGCAAGAGTTCCATGTTAAGAATATCCCAGAAACATGAAGTTCCTGAAGGAAATACTAAACATCATCATCATATGCTTCCTAAACCCAGCAGCTCCTTAGATTTCAAGCATTTACACTGTATCCCTTATTTCACAGGAAATATGCCCGAGGGGAGTAGTTGTATGATTCATAATAAAGTCCATAGAATGTTATAAGACAGTAAAAGTATGTTTCAAAACAATTAATAACATTTACTAATAACCTGTCTGAAATACTGTAGCTTCAGCAAAATGTATGGGGGAAGATTCTGACCTCTCTCATCCTTTGTGAAACGCAGAAGCACCGTCCTAAATAGTAGGGAAGCCTCAGCCCTTGGGAAAGATAAGCTAGATCCAGAAAGTATGAGAGGCATTTTTGCACACGTCAGTGCAGAGAGGGGACATACTTTTCTCCAAAGCACTTGAAATACTTCATCTGTTCAGGAGGAGTTACAGCAACAGTAATCAATGAGATACTGGCTAGGAAACTTGTGATCAGGAGGATTTTAGAGCAAAAAAAACCTTGGGGGTTGTAGATATCTGTACAACCAGATTTCTTTGAAGAGAGTGAGAAATGGCTTTGTTCTGTGGTCCAAATACTGCTAAAAGCAAACAGACACTCTCTTTGCTCAAAAGAGAAGAATCCTGCTTCTCTAAGCAAGAATATTTGGATTCTGCCCTGGAAGCGCGGTATGGCTTTGCGTGCTCCGTGTCTGCTGAGTGTGCAGCTGGATACCTGCGAACGCTGGGTGACCACAGACTCATTTCCATGTATACTATGGCATTCCTTTGGGAGGAGAGGCTCTTAATAGGTCTGTTCATAATGGATGTGTAAGCATGCAAGCTGTATTACCTGCCCCTGCCAACTCACCAGCAAAGTATGCCATTCCTGCACCCACGGATATGTAACCAGGGCTGTTTAATTATCATGTGCTCGCGCTGCCAGAAACACTGGCTTGCTCTGTCCTTGGGCTTTTCACTGATAGACACAAAGCAGGAGGCTCTTGAATTACTACTGGTATTACTGCAGCCGCTGGAGAAAGGGAAGGGCAGGCCAGGACAGGGTTAGGCTCTCTGCTTATGAAGAAAGTTGAGGAGGCGCTGATTTTAGTGCAAATCTGCGACTTACAAAGTTTGTGCCTGCAACGTGCGTAACATTTGTGATATCATAATTATAAAAAAAACCCCACATTTAAAGGACTTTCTGCAAACACCCTCCATTGCAATAGTTGAAATGGTAGGATTTCATGGAACACATGGAGTATTTTTCTCTGCTTCTTCCCATGCTTGCAAACAAATGCTGTGAGACCGACCTGCAGCGTTGCCGTTTCAGCGCTGTGCAGAAGTCTGATTACAGAAGCGCTATTGCAAGCTTGAGAGGAAAAAAAAAAAAATCCCAGCAAAAGAAAGTTGAGGGATTAAGAAGGAAAAAAGAGCACAAACCCAAGCCAAACCAAAGCCACAGGAAATGGAGTTTGAATGTAAGAGCAGGATCTAGACAGAAAGGGATTTGGCAGGACAGAAATCGTTGCAGGACGCCAAGGATTAATATAAGGCCCAGTCCTATAAAACTCGTGGTCTTAAGTCTTTATGCCTGCAAACGAACCCATTTCCATGACACTACTGTAGTTTTTAGGATGTTAGAAAAGTACCACCTGTTTAAAAAGGGGTAGCAGCACTGAAAAGGGGACAAAAGGCAGGAGCAGTGTAATGTGTAGGGAGAAGGGATTGCTTGCTTTAAGCTCTCTTTGGCTGGACAGCATGGCTTGTATCCACGGAAACAGGTAGCGACTGTTCTTTTCCAAATGGGTTGGGTGTTTGTTGGGAAAACAGTGCCTCTGGTTGTGACAAAAAGGGGTACGTTTCACATATGCTTATTTGCCAGTTCTTCTGTTTCCATCAGGATACTCCTTGTGATGCTGGATTCCTTCCCAGCCTCCTGTAGATTTTGGAAAGCCTCCCATTCAGCTGCCATGTAGAAGGCTTTGAACTTAAAATGGGAACAGCTGAATAGCACCCAGCGCTGGGGGGACCCTCGCAACCCTGTCCCCATTTCTTTCTTCCCTGTCAGGACCACCAGGAAGCTGATGGACGCCGCCCTGGGACTAGCAGCGCTGGAAAAGCGGGGTTTGCAGCACAAGGTGAAAACTTGTGAAGATGGAGGCATTGATGTGTAATTGGGAGCCAATGCCTGATGAGTTTTTTGGATGGAATTGACTCTCTTTGTGGAAAGGGAGGCACTTGCCCGCAGGAGGGGCTTAACTGTTCAGGGTCTGCTGAAGAGGCACCTGTCCCAGAGCCATAAAATTGTATGGAAAGGCTGCAGAGAGATGGACTCCATTACTGTGGGAAAACAGGTAACATTAGGACATCTTTGTAAAAAAATCAACAGACTACTTTCCCTTCAAGGAACAGAAACACTGATGAAGAAAATCCCTCTGATTATGTGTGTCTTAAGTCAGGAGAAAAAGAACTGCAAACTACTTAGCTGATAAGCGCGAGCAATTAATTCAGCTGCGGCACACAGGAGGTAAGTTTTGTATCAGTGTGAGTTGTGCGCAGCTAAATCTGGCTCATAAAACAAATATAACTTTGGGCAGCTACTTGGCAAAGTCCTATCCTGCTTCATCCCATTTGGAAGCATAATCATGGCACTGATACGTAATGTATGTATTTGTTGATATGCCTGATGTTTACATATAGGGTCTGAACTGGAATGACAAAGATACCCTGGGATATGGTTAATATTGCCCTTGATACACCCAGTGCTGAGTTTGCCTCTCAGAGCACACTTCAGCTGCAGAAAGTTGTTAGTGTGGGAGAGCACGATGACCCAATTTCTTCACTTCCTTCCTTACACTCTTGAGTAAAGCTGTGGTCACCAGCGTAGGAGAAAAAATAATGCATACTTTTTTGCCCTTCTTTTTGAAAGCTGTATCAGGCTTCTCCCTTGATGCAACAGAGTTAGGCTTTCAGTTCTGCTGGAGAGACACACACGGGTGTTGCATGGCCGCAGCAGAGCTGCAGCAAACTGTGCAAAGCATTGCAACTCATGAGTGGAGGCGTAGCCGGTCCCGTACGTACCTCTCACAGTTTGCCCAGGCTGGAGGTTAGAACAGCAGATTTCGGTAGCGATGTAAAAAAGTATCCCGTCAGCTTACGTGGATTTCTTGCAACTTCAAAAGTGGCTGCTTTGTCATACAGGGTATCTCTGTAATGAGGGGTTTGAGCCGTGCAGGAAATTTAGACATCGCAGGGTCGAGCACTGCACTGTTGGTGGGTTTGTGGGATTTAAAACATGCGAGAGAGGAGCTTTGTTCCTCTATGGAATACGCGGAGGGGAAAGAAACATCTGAGTGAACAAATGGGGCGATTTAAGAACAGTTACTTTTCCAAATTTTAAATAAATATAGTTACCCACCTATTTTTTTTTTTCCTCCAGTGTATTTGAGAACTAAATTCTTTCAGTTTTGTTTAAAAATTGTCTTGGTTCTCCCAGTCAGAAAAGTGCCTTGTTACTACAATTCTAGACCTTGCACCCATATAATGGGCTGATTTTTGGATGAGAGGTAGTGATCTTTAAAAACTCCTTCTTAAGAATGTATCATTTACTGACCCAAGCCTAGCTTAGGGAAATATGCTCTAATCTGTCTTTTCCTTCAATAATGTGGGGGGAAAAAAAAGAAGATTTCAGATTTTTCAACTGTTTGGTCGTCTTCCTTGATAACACCTGATGGACCCTGTCTGAATATTTGAGTCAGGGAAGTGTATTGCATAACTTGGCCAGTCCCAGTGCACTGTCCTGTTTGTCTCACATCTGTTCATGAATATTCTTGGAGGATGCTCACACTCCTGGCCAGACGATGCACCGCTGAGCTGGCAAACACAAAGCTATCCAGAATATCCGAGGACCCGTCTATCACTGTCCATCTTGAGGATGCATCTTGCTCTATATGCTTTAGGAAATATTCAGGTACTTGTTCTACCTCACCCACCCAGAGGAAGAATTCTGGCACAGTACAGAGTGGCTAAAGCAAGTTGGGAACGCAATAGCAAACTCAAAGTAATAAAATTCAGCAGATTATTCCAGGTTTGGGTTTTTTTTAACTCTGGGATCTCCTCTGCTGGTCACTTGTATTTGTGTAGGTGTACAGCATCCAGAAAGAGAAGAAAGGTTTCTGATAGAGAACAGTAGCCCAGATAATTCACCAGGAGCAGCCACTGGCAGAAGTTGCAGTGTGGTACTCTTGCTTACTGGTATTTAACTTTCAATAACGTGCATGGGCCAATTCCTGATAACTGAGGATATCTCGCTGCTACACCAAACTGGGAACTGTTTGAGTCAGCAGCATTTAAACATAAACGCAGTAATATCACCCAATATGTCATGAGGGAGAGGAGGATCTACTGAAGAAAATGACGCGGCAAGAGTATTTTCATGCTGTTCCCCAAAGACAAGAGCCAAGCTGTTGCTGCCTGTGGATGGATGTGTAATCAGAAGTGCCCTTTGCTCTCCCAGCACATCTGCTCAGGAGACAGCCATCACGCTGTAGGCCAGCTAACCTACCCCCCCCCCCCCCCCCCCACCATTGTCTTACAAACAAGTATTAGTCACGGGAGAGGTTTGAATACTTGTGTTGGAAAAAGTGCGTTATTAAGGACTTTCTAAGGCATGCAGTATATCCGTTTCAAACTACAAAGCATTTGAATCCCTGTTCAGGGATTTATGAAATGATTTATTGTGTCAGTGGCCACTTAGATACTTCATATCAACGGATTATTTTCTCCGTCACAGGAAGAACATTTGTTTTTATCCAGGGCCAAAACCTGAAGTCATTATTCATTCTATTACTTAGGCAAAATTCTCATTAAAGACTTAAGCGTTTGGCTCAAGGCTCAATATTTCAAAGGAGATTGTATTTAGAACAGAAAACAGCAGAAAGGTCTTCGTAAACATCCGAACGTCTCTTTAAACTCATTCTACAAACACATTAAGTCCGCAGCAATGCAAACAGAGAAAGTTAATTCAGCCATAATTCCCACCCTTCTTCCGTGCCAAGAGATGGACCTGTTCAGCCTTTGTGAAGATAACTTTGTTTATGCTCTCCCACGCTAACCTCAGCACCTCCCCTTTTACCACCTTCATCAGAGGTGAGCCCTGCTAACCCGCTTTACAAGCCTGCTGTGGTGCTTATCGCCTCGGCGTCCAAAAAGATCTTGGATAGCCTGTAAGTAAAAACAAACCAGAGCGATGGAGCCTTTCAGGCGTGCTGTCAGGGAAGAGATGATGCGGCCACTGAAGGAGCCTAAAATGACAATAAACAGCGTACAGATTTCAAATTGGCCTGAGAGGTATTGTAGGAATATAGTGCGAACCTATTTGCAAGCATCACTGACGTGTGCTGACCAGACACAGTCTCGCCTAAGTCAATTAGAGAAGCCCTACATGTATAAATACGAAGCACCAGATGATTCTACAGGTATGTTTTCACATTTAATTTGATAATTCAAAAATATGGAAGTGGCCTATCTGTAATATACTCCACTTTCATCAGTCTTTAACTAGATCTGACAATTCCTTAGGGCAGGAATTATCTATGGTTGTGGTGCACATATGGATGACAATTAAAAATTTAGTAACGTATGTGAGAACTGGAAATTACTGTAATTTGCTTTGTTTTTCTGGAGTCTTAAAACTTGCTTCTGCACACTACAGTAGCTATACTTTCATACAGCAGTGAGCTATCAGATTTCAGAGGTCAGTTTTCGGTGTTAGGAGTTTCCTCATCTAAGTTACACCACCTTCCATCATGAAAACACATTCACTCTCTTCATCTGTATATCCAAACATAAGAATTAAATTATTCTCTGAATTCTCAAAATTAAAGTGATGAACAGGAACAGTTTAGGAAGGAGCGATGTAAATTTGACTTAGTCCAGCTTTTTGATAGTAAAGGCAGAGAATGGTTTTCCTGAGTATCCAATCCAGCATAAGGATGAAGCAGCCTAATTCACCTTCACTCGATACAGCTTTTAAGATTTCAAACTCACATCATCCAATATGATCTATTGCTCAAAAGTGCAGAAATAGTGCAGCTCAGTACTGCAGTGGTTTATTATTCCATGGTGTATTCCCCCTAGTCTAAACAGGGGGAAATTAGAGGGAAATTAGTTACCTGAAATGACACTCTTGGCCGGTCAACCAGAGATAAATGCGTATAAATACTAATTTAACTTCAACTGCAGGGTGAATCCGGGCAGATCTCTAACACTGGTGCACAGATGTAAGGCAGATTCATCACTGAACTAAAATGTGCGTTCCTTAGGTAACCTCCTACTCAGAACTGCGTAAAGGTCATCAGCTGTGGTCAGATAAGATGTTCACCGAACAGTTGTTATGCATATGGACAGATGATTTGCTCATCATTTATTAACTCGGACAGCATTTGCATATTTCAGGTATTCCAAAATAAGTCTTTTCTATGTGATCTGGGAACAATGTTTAGCAGAGAGAGATTAATGGTCTTCAGTACACGATTGCCATATGTAACATACACCACACAGAGAATATTTAATGTCTTTTTACTCCATTTTTTAAGTCGCAAAGGCAAATGCTCAGGGCTGTTGAAATGCCAGATTTAAAAAAAACACCACTGCCTGTAATGCATAATTCTGTCTCTTTGTGCATCTCATAGCACAGTCCCCAACTGCTTGTTTTTGGCAAGTGATGGGAAATATTTGCAACTTCCAGATGCATGGAAATGGATTTTCCCACTTGAGCCAAGACAAGCCTTGCAGGAAGAGGGCACGTGCTGGTGGAACTGTACAACCATTGTGTGACTGTGCCAGGGTCCTGGTTTTTCTTGGCCCAGGAGAGCCGCAAGATGTAGACCTCTGGATGCAGAAAAGGCATCCGTGTGCAAGGCCTTGCCTCCTTGGTTGTGTCCATACCCCCGGCACAGGCAGCCCTCCCATAGCTCCGTGTGCTGTGCCCAGCCTCCCGCCGTCTGTCCGCGCTGCTGCCCGGACGTGCGGGGACTGTGCAAGCACCACCCGCCCATCCAGGAGCAAACCAGGCCGGCGTGCCTGGGCACTGGCTGTACCCGAGGTGCTTCTGCAAGCTTGCAGGAGAGATAGTAAGTGAATTTAGTTTCCAGGGCAGCTTCTAGGTCACCCGTAATAGGTCACTCTTAAACAGCGTTGACACTGGAGCTGGAACGGCAGCGAGTGAATGAAACTTAGCTCTCTCCTATTTGAGCAATGGAATTTATTCCCAGCTCTGACCTTGTGCAAACTCTGTTACCATATTTATCACACGGAAAGAATGACCGCGGCTGCTGCCGGCAGCGTGTGCAGGAGGCCTGCTCAGCAGGAGCGTCGCCCAGTCTGGTCTGCACACCAAGGAGGCAAAACGCACCCACTGGTGCTGGAGGGAAGAGGGAAAAGGGATGTCCGCTGCTCTCTCCCCTGAAAACGGGGATGTAGCAGAAGGCTACATGAACCTGAATGGCACATGGGTGAGGGGCTGCGCAGGATGCTGGGCTCTGCTGCTCCCCAGTGTTTCTCTTTCCCCATCCCCTGCTCCTCCAGGTGAAGCAAGGCACTACCCAGAGCTTCACCTCCAGAAAAGGGTGAGGAGAGGTGGCCCGAAGTGCCGCTTTCTCCAGCGGTGCCGTTGCAGCTGGAGGTGGCAGGCCGAGGAGGCTGCAACCTTCCGTTCACCCTCACGCTTGAAGTCAGCAGCCGCCTCGCTGAGACGCGGGTTTGCCGTGAGAGATGCTGTGCTTGCTCTGCCAGCTCTTGAGGGGCCAGAAGGAAGGGGAATTTCTGAATCTTCCCTTCAAATCCATATCTCCTCTTCTGCTGGCAGGAGCTACATAGCTGCTTGTGCGGAAACTGCCAATTCCTGCGCTCCCTTCTCTCCTGCGTGCCCCTCTCTGCTGGGAATGTGTGTTGCCAGAAAGAGCGTCTGACCTCCCCGAGCATACAGGAAGCATCACGCTAAAAAAAGCGAGCAGATCGTGCAAACAGAGCTAAACTTCCCACAAGGTGTAATTTTTCTCCCTTTGTTACTTTTAAATGCAAACACATCACGACAAAAAGATACCGAGGTGGTATACAGAGCAGGGGAAAGAGCCCTTGGGAGCCGTCTGCTTTGCATTCAGATATCCTGAGCCTAGAGAGACATTTGTGCTAAAGGTTATTTCAAAGTAGCTCAGAGGAGAGGCTTATTCTTACTTCAGGATTTTTGTTAATCCGCTGTGACGCACCTCAAACCGTTCACCTCTTTGGGCTTTAGCTGAAGCAAGTCTGTGTTTTTCCAAGCCGCTGCGCTGGAGGAAGGAAACCTCCTGTTTTGGTCGAAGTGTAGGTTCTGGTAATAGCGGTGGGAATAAAAGCAAAGCTCAATGCGCAGGCACAGCCGAGCTCACACAGCTGCTGGGCAAGCTGCAGGGACACTGCCGCAGCCGGACGGCCTCCTGGGAACACTGGGGCAGGATTTGCTGTGGACGAGGCTCCCGGAAACACTGGGGCAGGATTTGCTGTGGGCAGGGGCTGTGGGGAGGGATTCCCTAAGCCCAAGTCTGCTTTTTTGGGTGGCTTGCAGCAGCACTGCAAGAACATGGAAAGAGCAAGAGGTGAGGTTTTTTTTAGTGATTAAGCACTTGTTCATTTGGACCATACGATTTTTTCTGGTGAGTATAATAAAATGTCCACCATAAACAACATCATAGTGTGAAGCAAAATCCTCTTTATTGCCTTAAGATGTTGATTGGATGAAATATTATTTAAAGGCCCTACTGTAGTGGTCCTTCCCTGGATTTCTCTTCCCACAGCAAGATACCAGAAAGAAGGGGAGTTCTCCATGAAACATTTTTTGGCATCCCCATCTCTGAGACAGGTAGCCTGTTGTTACATTAACTCTTTGGATTTGGGGGGCAATATACCTTCTCTTCATTCCACCAGTTACCCTGGAGCTGTCAAGTGTGTCTCCGTAGAGGTCCCTCTACGCAACAATTTTAAAGCATATTGCAAGTGGCAGATGCCACCAGCATTTGATGAAGTAGAGAGGAATATCCTCATTACAAAGGAGGAGAAACAAGGAGAAAAACGTCAAATAAATAACCTGCAGAGAACAGGGTAGAGCTCAAGGCTCTTGCCTTGTGGCATCTGCAGGCATATGGCCACCCTGCTGCCTTGGCCCCTCGGGGTGTGCTGGCATGGAGCAGGACATGGTGCTTGAGCTGGTGGATCTAATGACTCACCTGCGGGCTTGTAAAGCAAAAATCATCGTCTGTGATAAGGCTGAACACCGACCATAGCTTCCTGCTCTACCCGATAGACACAGAAATGTGAGAAGCTACCAACCAGCTGCAACCACGCTAGAGGAAAGTTCTGTTGAGTACTTCGGCCCAGTGAGCAAACCTTTTCTCCTCTGTCAGCGCTTCGGTCTCCCTGTTTCAAGATGGGGCCAGGTCCTACTGCAAACTGCGCTTCCCAGCCGTCCGCTTGCACCGTGCATGTGTCAAAGCTGCCCAGAGAAAGCGGAATTACAGCTGAGATACAGCTGAGCGAGATTAAACTGCTCTTTTTGTTTGCACTGTTTATCTTTTCCCTTGCCAGTGCACTTCCCCGCATTCCTCTGGTGCGCTTTAGAACAAGTAAGCCTTTTGAAATGATTCTTCTAGCACACAGAGAAACCACCTCAGGCAGCCCTCAAAAAACCAGGCTTAAATTAAGTGAGGCATACTGGCAAGAAAGAACAAAGGTGAAGCTTTTTGCCTTGAAAAAGTGTGAAGCTGACTGTTGCAGTCTGCTGCTGCAGAGGAGATTTTATTTAGAAACACACACACAAATATAGTCATGTAAAATACCATAGGAGATGTTCAAACTCGACTGGCAGTGCTTTCTTGCTAATGATGTCATACAAATCGTTTAAGGCTTAAATCAGACAAGAATAATGTAAGGAAATTTATCTACTGCTTTTCTGCCTTTCCATTGGCTTCATACAACACAGACTTCATCACTCCTCTTGGCATCAACCCCCCCTCTCCATATCATGGGCCTTCTCCTTCCCCCATGCTCTGGCCCTTCCAAATACTTTCACCAGAAGTGCTGCAGGTCTCTCATAGCTAAAGATGAATATTGATTGTGGAGGTATAAAAAATACATTGGTACTTACAGCTGAGCTGGGAAGGAGATGTTTCTAGGGTATCATTATTTTGCCATGATAGGATGCTGCACAGACTTACCTATTAACGTGTGATTTAGCACAGCAGAACTTCAGCGGTGGAAAAGGAGCGATGCGCAGGCGCATCAGCACAAGGCACCGAGACAGCAGCAAATGTTTTCATGCATTGAGCTCTCTGGCGATGTGATAAATCAGTAAATTCTGCCTTTGAAATAATGTAGAGGAGTATCAGAGGCTTCAGTTTGAAGATGCTAGTCTTTTCTGAGGTGACATTTTTGTCCTCATTATCTCAGCCTTCATAGCTTCCTTTGGTGAACAAAGTTTCCAGTTTGATGACGACAATGCCTGGGCTGGATGCCTGGCCGGGAAGGCAGGTGACAGCAGTGGAAACCCAGCTACAGTGACACTGGGAAATGCCATCCATGGTACCTGGGCTTACAAAGACCCTGGGAGGAAACGATCGCTCCGTGTGCTGAACCTGTTTGGAAATAAGCGTATGGAAAATAAACAGCTTAGGTAGTGCCAGGTTTGTTTGGGAATGCTTCCCCTTTCAAAAGCTATTCAAATGCCAATCTATTTTTAGCATTCCAAATATTTTTACAGCACAATTTTGGCATGCATTTTCATACCATAATTTGGAAGGACTAAGTTAAGGTTTTGCTTTTGCTTTTTAAAATGAAACCAGAGGCATAATGCGATGCCCTCTTCAGCCAAGAGCCTGCCGATGGGTGTGATTTGCCTTGTAGTGGGACAGAGAGTGAGTCTAAATTAGAATCGAACGCCTGAAATACAGGGGGCAACACCTTCTGTTAGTGTAAACAAGCAGCCCTGCGGTGTCGGTGGAGCCTGGCTGATTTATATCTCTGTGAGTCTGGCCCTTTGGCTGTGCAAATCACATCAGCCATGGCTGGCAGGTCCCAAAACAGCCTCATTTTCTGCTCCTGGATAGAGACTTTCCCCTGGCTGCTCCACGGGACTCAATGGATACATCTCACAAACGCAGAGCTAACCCATCAGGGGAGTGTTTTTCTCTTCTGCCTGACCCCGTTCCTAGCAGGTCACCTTGGCATGAAAAATCGCTTGTCTCTGCAGGTCTGTGCAGGGCCAGATCCCGATTTTGGCTCCCTGCAGTTACCCCCGCTCCATTTAGTGAGTCAGGCCTTAATGTTGAAATGTTCACTGGTGCCAAAGGTCCTTGGAAGACAAACTCCCGTGTTCAAATATTGCCGCAGAGCCTGCTGGGAAGCTCTGGAGATGAAGGCTCCTCAAGGATTCAGGCACTCCTGAAGATGCGTGGGATGATGGGAACCAAAAGCTGCCATTTCTGATCCTGTCACGTCCTGCCCACGTTGCAAGTGGCTGGTGCTCCCTGCTTTGTTCTATGGTAACACTGTAATTTTGTTGGGGTTTTTTTACTTCACCAGGATGAGGTGAAACAGAGGTGATTTGGTTTGTGAGCTGTCAGGGGGCTGCTTTTTGGTCGTGATGGATGCGCTGTGCCTTGGTCACTGTCCATTGATACTGCAGGAGCCATTGTGACGGTTTATTTGGGCCGTATCGCCACCCCTCAGCCCAAAATGGGAGACTGTTCTGGTGTTGACAAGTTCAGCGAGCCACAGCATTTTGATGGCAACTTATGCCTGGTCAGTGTGAGATTGAATTAACCTTGCTGGTTGGGGGGTTCGTAGCACCCACCTGTTGCTGAGCAATGGAAAAAGTGGCCGATGTCAGAGCAGAAAGGGACATTTCTACAGAGGGTAAACCATTAGCAGGGTTATAGTGTGTTTGATAAATAGACTAAGTTGAAGAGAAGCTAAAATACTGCTATACAAGCAGAGGTGTTCAGGAAACCCCTGCATGCTCTAGCTTCATATAATTAAATAGCTGCTTTCGTTGGCCCCAGAGGTGGTTAATCTTCAGCAGCAGATGAGCCACTTCGTTTATATTAGGCAAAGGCAGCCTGCAGAGGGCTTTGTCTAGATGCAGAAATTATATTGTCAACAGGAATAATACTTGATTACGAAGAGCTGGAGTCCTGGCCAGGAACAACACACCTTCAGGTTTACGCCCTTATGATCAAAAGGATAATCTATTGATAATCCAGATTTTTAGGAAGAATAACTGGAAAAGCAGTCCATGAGCAGCTGAGGCTGCGTTCTGCTGGGCGTCAGTGGTGAAAGGATGTATTATCACAGTCCTCAGCACTTAATCATTGAGTGGAATACACAAAAATAGCCAGGAAAGTTGCAGGCTGCGCTGGACGGGTTGAAAGGTTGTGGGAACATGTTCTGGCACACCCTCGTGCTGTGGTGAGACACACGACGAGGGGAAGGGGAGGGAGCATTTCAGCGGGCTCGGGCAAAGGGGAATATACTCTTGTTTCCATATAAACCCTCTTCTCTCTTTCACTCAGCATCATTTTGCTTCCTGGAGCAGAACTAATTTCCATTAGTCATGTAGGGTAACAAGTTCTAATGCATATAATGCAGAAATGTCTCAGCTGCAAAACTGTGGTCCTGTTCAAACACTGGGAAAAAGCTTTAGTATATTACACAATAAAGTATTTGTAAACACAGATTGCTTGAATTCAAGAGGAACTTTGGTCAGCTGAAAAACAAACCAGTACAGGATTACAACATGACAACAAACGAGCCAGGCAGGGAACCTACCTGTGGCTCTTCATAAACTGCTACCAGTGCAAGAAAAACCCAAAGCCCATCGCTGGAGCAGGTAGGAGAGTAGGTACCCCAAGAAAATGAGGATAAAGAGCCGCTTGGTTGACTACCTGTGATACATATCCCAGAAAAGCCCATAAACTCCAGTCATTGTGCCACGGTTGATACGGAATTAGCCGTCTTGCTGCCAGACCGGCCAGGGCTTGAATACTAATGCTGCCCTCAGCTGCCATAGAAATTGTCTCTGCGTAAGAGCAGTGAAGACCTTTTGTCCTTAACTCACTTGTGACGGTACCAAGCCAGGAGCTCCAGCTGCATCTGCAGCCAGACCAGCTCTGCTCAGCAGCGCCAGACTTGCAGCCTTGGATCTCACCTCGCTCTTCTCCGGAGGCCTCCCAGGGAGAAAATGAAACAGGGGGCTGCACACGCGTCCTCTGGTAGGGGTGGCCCGGGGTGATGTCCCTGCCCCCCGAGGGGCAGCGACGGGGAGAGAAGGTGGTGGGAGGCTCTCTGCTCAGCACGGCGAAGGGACGCGGGCACAGCCTGAGTGAGAGACCCACTGGGGCTGTGGGAAACACCGCCCGCTACCGTGGGCCTGCCTGCGGTGGGAAAGAGGGGCAGCCCAATTCTGTAGAAATCCGGAAGCGAGTGAAGCCTTTCTCGCTCGACAGGAAGGCGAGGGCTCTGCCACCGGCAGCAGCAGCGGTTCTTTCAGCCCTGGGTGGCTGAAAGAAGGTGGCACCACGCCAACTGCCAATAAACACATTGTGTTATGCACCGCTGGAGCCCTTCTCCGTGTCCCTCTTTTCTGCCTGACACGGTTGGGAGTGCCGAGACAAGAAAACGAAGAAATAGATTTTCATGGAGAAAAGTTTTTTCCCGGAGAGCATCCTTGGTTTTATGTAATACCCCTCAGTCTCGCATCACATTCCTGAAGGATCGCCTACGTGGTGGAGTTACTGCAGAGCTGTTGCTTCAGAATAGCCGTTTCCAAACAACTCTGTGCCAAAACAGGCTGCTTCTGAAACAAGAAAACCTTATTCTGGTTGATCTTAACACTCTGTCAAAAGTGACTTCTTTCCACGAGTGGATTAGGCTACATCAGAGCATGTGGAAGAGGAGTGCCCACACCCAGAGGGATCAGGAACAGCCTCCAAGCTCTGAGCTGGGGTGAATTGGCAAGCATGGACAACTGTCCCATTGCACAGAGGGAAAAACCTAGAGTATATGGATGGGAGCCCGATCTGAAGGTGCAGCAGGGGCCTCCCCAGCCCTACTCTTCCCTCTAAGTAGGTAACAGTTGGGTTGAGGAGTTTCTTCTGTCGGTTGCACCTCTTGTGCAATGTACTTGGTTCTTTTGGTTTTATTCATACGTTGACTATTTTTCCCCTCCTAACTTGTGCAAACATCAGTTTTCTCTTCGTCACTCCAGTCCTGCTTCTTACAGCAGTTGCCTTTGTACGAACAGCTGCGTCCTTATGACGCAACCCTTCCAGGTTTCACGTAACCCCCTCGCCGTCAACTCCCCGCAGCAAACCCGAGTCCATCCAAGCAAACCAGAGCTCATTGCGTTTACGTCAGTCACGTGTTGTTTTCAAGGATCCAGTGGATCTGTTGATCTCACGTTATACACACTGTCGCTTCCTCCATCAGGAAATCTATGAAAATTAGCAGAACAAAAATAGTGGTGACACTGAAAAATTCAGTAATACGCTCCGACGACACCTGCTAAACTCCCGTCAGCACAGCCTACTTCGCCGTCGCTGCAGCGTGCAGCGGAACTGGCTTACAGGCCTGCCGACTATTATTAGTCTGGTTTTTGGATACTTAACTCCTTCTGCAAGAACAGGAATAGAACAACAAACTGAGATTTTTATCACAATGATGCTACAACGAGAAGGATAAAACCCCAACCAGCCAAGGGTATACTGGTATTTTGTCATGGTTACAGGTAAGTCGATGTAAGAATAATCAACCCTACCAGGCCATCTTACTCGTTGCTGCTTGGATTTGTGTCCATCTCCTCCTCTGCCACACTTACAATACGATGTGAGAGCACACTTACGAGACAACCAGGGAGTTACATCATTTATGACCCAAATAAAAAAACCCAGGCATGGTACAGAAGTGGATGGTTGATGATATTTTACCTTTCATCCTTTCTTTGGAGAAGAGGGGAGAAGTAAATTGTAAAGTTGCGTCCCTGAGGTGAAGGAGACACAGGGCAGCTTTGTGTTGACAAGAGTGAAGCTACTACTGCAGCACCTTAACGTGAAGGAGTGAAGTACTTCCCTATCTGTTTTGCTCAAGCTTGAGAAATATTTTGGGTTTGGTACGTAGAATCTATTCAGTTCATGAAAGAGAGCAAGAGGTCATTTAATCTCATGTCTGGGATTCCTACATATTGGAAAATAAGATCTATAGTAGCAGAAATATCTTTAACCCAGACCAAAAAGTGAATATCTGAGCTAACATGTGAAAGGCAAAGCTGAACAAATTCAAAATGTAAATCAGTCAGAATCTTTTCACAGTATTTCACCTCTAGAATGATCTGTGTACAACTGTAATGGACCTGTTACACTTGAGGCCTTTAAATCAAGACTGAACAACTTCAAAAATAAGAACTGCTGTAGCTTAAACAGTTAAAGATGTTGAAATTATTAAGTCAGGGTATTTGGACTTCATTACACATAATCCTTCCTGATCTTTAAGTCTATGTCTAGTTGCACAACCCTGGAGTAATGGGTCTTCCTGTTGTAATCTAGCTGTACTTTTAGTCTCTGGAATTTTTCCATAATGCGCAAATTAAGATGGGAAGTTACTCATTCTGATTTCAAACAAGTATATAATTCAGACTGAGGCTTAAAAATGAAAGGTAATCCTTGATTATCATACTGCTTTTGCCCTTCTGGGTTCATGCTGTCCTCATATGATTGTACATGCTTCTGTAAAAAAATGACATTTTATGTTTCTTCTTGTTGGCATTTTGTGCAGTGCAGCCATTGAACACCTGGTTATGGACAAAGCTGTTAACTGAAGGACAACATGTGGACACTGTACAGTAGCAGAATATATTTTATTTATTGTAGACTGCCCATTAACTGCCAAACCAGTATGGGCTATGAAAAACTCATAATATTTGACCTCGAGGAACCTCTTTATGATGCGTTCTGGATGCAAGGCCTACACATAAACCCTCGAATATGGTGATACCTCTAGCCAGCTACCAAATGCTTTTGGCAAATCCCTAACTGGAAAGCACCCATTTCTAAACTAAACTTGTTAAGAAATTATATACCACATACAGATAGCACCTAGGACATTTTTCAGTGCCACAGTAGTGTGTTTTTCTTTAACCTCTGTAGGTCAGTTTACAGGGTGGTGTGGACAGTCAAAGCGAAGATGGACCCTCCAGGAGATTTCAGCCACAGTCAGTGGCTGCAGAAACAACGGTGCCAAAGGAAGACTTTAGCACTCTCTGGCCAACGAGAAGCTACCAGCTCTACATGTCAACAGATAGCTTGACAGAACAGTCCCCTCAGTGGCAATGCTGTACCCACAGCCTCGCTTCTGTCCCCTCAACGGTTTCGGTATAACTGGCTGCTGAGTCAGGACACCGAGGCAATTAAATGTTTGGTTTTCTTTGTCGTTAGCTTCCGCAAGGGATTCGCAAGTCAGTGCTGTTACCAGAAGAAACGCCTGCCAGGGCTTGCTGACCGTGCACCTGTACAGATCCTGGGAGCGCCTCTTCTGTTTTGCCAAGCCAGCTTAGCTCAAGTCACTGTCAAACCACTGTTAAAATAAACAGGTTGACGGCTCATAGCTGAGCAGGGAGAGGCGTAACTTCCAACAAAGCAATAGAACAACTGTCGGAAATAGTACCATCATCAACTGCCGTGGTCAGTCCCAAATCCCGTGTGGCAATTAGAGAGTAAACACTGAGGACAGAGACAAGACATCAGTAAGCAGTATCATCTGCATGGAAAAACCTGCAAGATACAGGTGGCATTTACAGATGTACATAGGATTGTGGAATAACATCTCAAAAGGCTTAATTTGATTAAAAAACACGGAGTACAGAGCTTCTGTAAATCCGTTAGAAGGAGAGGTGTTTCAGAGGTATAACTTGCTGACTCAAACTTTGAATGCTTAGCTCAGCAAGTGTCTCAGGCGAAGAAAGCAGTGGTTACCTTAAACCACTCGACATACAGTTCATATCACCAATTCTTCTGCAGTCGTGATTTTATCACGATAAAATTAAGGCAGTTGGATATAGAAAAATAGAAGTTTCACTTAACTATTCCAGGCTCTGAACCAGGTTGACGTCAGTTTAAGATGAAAGAAATTATGCCTGGTGGCCCATGAAACAAGTTATTCTGCTAAACAAGTACTATTTGAAAGGAGAAAATCCCACATCCCCACAGAATATCGTTCACCCAAGCCGTAACCCATTAGTGTAAGTCATCTCCAGGTAGCCATTTACAAGATAGAGGAGGTAATGGTTTGGCTGCAGAACATTCCTGGAGGAGGAAAATGTTGTGAAAGAAGTGGAGGAACATGAAATCCTACTGTTGAAATATCTCATGGCTCTCATATACTTCAGTAGGGTCCACATCTCCTTATTCTGCAAAACCACAGGGAAGAATCCTGCATGGAAAACCAGCTGTAGGCAAGGCAGGTTGCATCCTACACAGTTGCTCTCATAATTAAAATTAAGACAGAATTAAAACCCAGACCTACTTATTTTAGGTTGTTTCTACTATTTCAATCTACCTTGCTATCCAGAAGTAGGTTAAAATGAAACTAGCAGATTTTCCGTATTCCTGTTTTGCCCAAGATACTAGATCTCTTCAGAAAATCACTCTTTTAAAATACTTTTTTTTTTTTAAACAAGAACTATAAAAACTGCCTGAAGCGCTACATCACCTTTCCCACTTTCCAACTGGCATGTCACCGGATGATGGCCTGCAATTCAGTAAACAGGAGAAAGTTGCTCGGCGCCTCTACGTGCCCGAGGGCTCCTGCTAAGAGATGCAACTCGATGATGACTACTTTTCCTTTTTTAAGGAAAGCACACTCCACATTCACTTTTGCTTCGTGGCTGTTAGAGACCTTTCACAAAAGCTGTTTTCTCCCGAGTCATTTATTTCCTTGCAGCATGCAATCTACAACATAAAACACAAACCAGCATTTTCCTCTAATCCCTTTCAGCTACTGTACTATTCAATGCTACTGTAAAGCAGGTGTAAAAATTTCAGATGGAAAACATGAGTTGGATCACATCCCCTTCAAATACCTCAATTCTTTCGCAGTAGAAAAACTAAATAGGGATTCAGAGGTTTTGTTGGGTTTGGTGTTTTGTGTTTTTTTTTTTTTTTCCCCCCAAGTTCACAGGAACTGTTATACCAGAAGACAGAGTAAATGCTCCAACCTAAGATTAGGATCTCCCACTAGCTCCCCCTGGGAAAGTATGCCTGAGGAATCAGTATCACTAGCCAGCAGGACAGTGATCTCATTTCAGTGACCTTGTTTTATCAGCATCAGTGACGACTTAGAGTGGCAAAGCATTTAATATTAATATGTAAACTCTGTCAAGTGCTTTCTAACAGGTCAAGTGCCCCTCCCCCACTTTACAAACTATTATTTTATAGGTACTATATTATAAAAGGGTTATGAAGCTATGTTAGAAGCAGTTATTAGTGCCTTTGCTACAGGCTGAATCTATAAGAGGTGACCAAGCAACCGGCTGTTATGGGATGCGTATTTGGGACAGATCAAACTCATCTTTCTAATGCAAATAGTAGTGCTGATGGTTGAAGAGCCAACTAAGTTGGTAAATACAGAAGTTTTCAGACTGGGAGAAGAAAGGGGATGGCAAGAGGAGTACAGGCATTACGTAATTGATTGTACTTTGTCTCCTCTTAGTCTACAGTCACCATCAGATGGACACAGGGTGTGTAGAAGTCTTTTATATTTACTGAACATATTCATAATTTTCCTGCTGGAAGCAAGTACCAGAGGAGTAACTGTAGAACTGCCATTCAGCACGAAGGGGCTCATATCTCCCTCCAGTAAGTTTCTCTACACACATTCCAACACTTACTTTTCAGGAAGTTGTAACGATTTACCCATTTTTCTTAAGCCGAGGAAGTCTCAACGGCAGATTGGTAACGTGAACTGACAAGCTATATGTGCCTGTCAACAATGAGCAGCAGAGCTGCTGCTGTCTTCGGACTCTAACAATGCCACATAAAAACTACTCCATTTTTCTTTATAAAAAATGAATCATCTGAAGTCAGTAAGAAACCGTGAGTAAGTACTGTGTAGATTTCCCACGCTCAGCGGACTTCAACTGTTAACAGCTTTAAAAACAGAAGAATAAAACCCCAAGTTTGTGAACGTCTGACAACAAAGTGTGTAATCGTGGCACATCGTTATTGGCGTTGCTAAATTTGGTCTTGATTACCATGGTGTCAACATCCGTCAGGTGCAACCACCACATGCCGCTTCAGTCATTCTGTGGCTTTCTGTGGAAGTATGTGCAGATCTTCCTCATGGAAACTGAAGTGGTTGCAGCCTAGGAAGAAAAAAAACCCAAAACCAACAAGAAAGATTTTTAGGTTAACTGTTCATATGTTACAGGAGTCTTAAAGTCTCCCCTCCATCATCGCTCCAGTTGGTTTAGCTTCCCAAGTAAGTT
The DNA here is from genome assembly GCF_000690775.1 of Eurypyga helias. Lineage (NCBI taxonomy): Eukaryota > Metazoa > Chordata > Aves > Eurypygiformes > Eurypygidae > Eurypyga > Eurypyga helias. The sequence continues at coordinate 42,847 of NW_010239221.1, forward strand.
CGTAAATGAAAGGTTCTTTACTATAATCTGTTTGTCTCACAGATAAGAGGCTTACTACCTGCAGGAAACACTAGCTGAAGCTTAGGGTTGTCTTACTGCCGCAAGACAAGCGCTCTGGCTGCAGTTTCAGCTTCTCTACAGCAGGTAAAAGAGCTGCAGATTTCCAAGACGTGGCGGATCAACAAATGCTGCTGGTATTCCAGGCACCTCCTCAGGCTTTGAATACGACACAGGAGCATCCCCAAATCTGAACTAGAGCATACTGGGCAGGGAAGGTAATTGTTCTGGAGTAATCTCTCTCCAGGGCAAATCTTTAAACACAAGACTTGTGTTTAAACATGTACAGCATAAAGCACAAGTAGTTGTAGGTTTCCCATATTACCAAGAGTTCTTGGCACAACCACAGTATGAAGAGTTCAGATGTTATGCATAACTTAAGGAGTGGTGGTGTGCCCACTTCATATCTGATAGAAATGCTGGAAGAGGTGAAATCGGGTAAGAAATTAAATAACCAAAGTCAGCCTTAATGATGGCAACAACTTCTCACATCAGATATTCAATTGAGAGTACAATTAATATTTGATGATTGAAAATCTACCTAACGTTCTGAAATAAGACTCAAAGACGTTGTAGACTTGGAGTCCAGTTTCAGGGATGAATCAAATTTGGTTCGTTTTAAAAAAACGTAATTATCATTTCTCAGTTCTCATGTTAAACCCTCATGCCAGCTTTTTTAGCTGCTTTATAAGCTTAACTTTCAGAACCTAGGATGAGCTCTGTGCCAGGCTTCTTGTACATCAAAAGTAGGATTATGTAGGTCAAATCCTGCCCTCTGACTCTTTTACAATTCCTTTGTTTTCTGCTAGTTTTCAGCTGAAGAATCTGGAGGCATTATTTAGCCCCACGGTTTTAACATGAGTAACAAATTCTTTTGCTACCTGGGCTAGAATAGAATTTAGCTCTTTCTTCCAATGCTGAAGTGACTTTCCAGTAACATAAACAGGCAGATGTGACGGTGAACACATAAACAGTAGATCTGCCAGGAAAGGTGCTGTCATTATTGTGCTTCTCAGACTAGAGCTGTATTTCAGATGACGGCTACATCCTTCGAACATCCAGCTGGGGACTGCAAGGATCTCCGAGTTCCTGTGTGCCCCGAGGCCCTTTAAAATGAGGGATACCACCATCCTAAAAATTCTGTTCTTGCACGGAGGGGGTTAGTAGGTAACCGTGTTAATGCATCTGGCTTATTAGGCCAGAAATCATCCCTTTTGTCTATAATCAAAAGGATCAGAAAATTCTTTGAATGCCTGAGCAGGAGAGAACAAACAAGGGGAGAATAGCAGCTAGGGATAACTTCCTTCATGATCACTGTCACTGACCGTCCTACTTACAGTTTTCGGCGAAGTGGCCGCTGACACAGCCTCTTGTCGTTTGGCACTGGGACTGCAAGACGACGGGGGGCTGTTTGACATGCTCTGGCTGCCAGCTCTGCCAGTCCGCAGCTTCTCTCCCAGAGCAGACAACCAATTTTTCCTTTCAGGTGAACTATTCTCTTTATCCCCTACCTCGGTGTCTTTCCTGCACGGAGATCTGAAAAGATGGGGGGAAGTTTGAACGCCTGATGGATTAATACGGCTCCCAGGAAAGGAAGGCTCTTTTGGGGTGCAGCTGGAGCCTTCACGGTCATTATCCAAGTCAGCCAGGCTGAGAGAGCCTTCATCACAAGCCTTTTCGTCTGCAGCCAAGTGACATAAATTCAGCTTGGATTTCTTAGCCGCATGGTCCAGTTCAGTGACACAGCTACAGGCCTGCACACACTTCTGCCCCGCATCGTCCTCTTTGCTGCAGTCAAGTCTTCTCTTGGCACGCTTTTCAAACTGTGAGTGTGGGGCTTTAGGAGGGGGAGTGGCTTCCAGGAGACCTTGGGTGACTTCTGCCAGGGCTTTTCTAGAAGAAGGAGCCTTTTTCACCACTTCTGGAGGAGAAGAGCACGGAGTCCTTGTAACCCAATGTTTAATGGACATTTTGGAGGAAGGGATCAGTTTGGGAGAAGCGCATGGGCTGGCTCCACTCTGCTTGGCTGGGGTGCAGGCTGCAGCCGTCTGGGTTTTGAGAGTGCCTGTCGGAGTGTTTGTAGACAGGGGAAGGTCTCCAGAATAAATGGGAGCACAGGCAGCCGGCCGTGGCGAGGAAATGCTTGGGCTGCCCGCTGTGAAGGCCTTGGCAGGAGTACTCTGTGGGCTGGCTGGCGGTCCTGGTAGGGGAGAAAGAAGTGGTCTGATGAGGAACACAGAACAGCAGATTAAAGACAGCCCTTTTATAAACACCCCTTCCAACCAGGAGATGAATTCAGTGCTGACCCTGCTTCTCAGACATACCCTACTGAATTAAGAGGTTGTATAAATCCCTCTAATTTTGGTTAAACTTCTACAAGTCCTATGTAAAATCCTATATCATATTGATAAGTATAATACATTACGTTTGTGTAATGTCTGACGTTTGTCACTTCTGTAATGAGCACTCCTATGTGAGCCAAGAGACTGATGGACAGACAAAATAGATCTTGAATCTTCCGAGTTTATCTAGCCTTGCTGGGAGCTTTGCAGTGGCTTGGTCCCCACCTGCACTGCCATCTGTAACGGCTGCCTAACTGTGTTGAGGGACAAAGGCACTGTAAGCAGGCCCCACAGCTAATTGCAATACCAAGGAGGCCTTAGCTGTACTGCCCTGCCATATGAATAATGCTCCTAGTCAGGTGTTAATAGTTGCATTTTTTCAAGATGAAAAATCAAGAGTGAGAACAGGAAAGGACACACTTTCATTCTCCTGTCCTTTTGCTGGAGGATTTTCTGCTATATTGGTACGAAGATGGCAGATATTTACCACACCCAGGGAAATGTGAGAAATTCTTCACCTCCTCAACAAGGACTTAAATTCCAAAGAAAATAAAATCTGTCACTGTGGTTGTTTCTTTAAAACAAATGATTCCCAAACAGATATTTCACAGCGGCTTTTGAGCTCACTAGCCAAGATGTGAACCCCCCTGCTTTTAAAAAAGAGGTTCTGAACACCCAGCTTCTTAGAACAGTAGTCATAGGCAGGGCCATAAGGATCTCACTAGTAACAGTGGGAATCATATATAGCAAAGATCTTGGTCTGCAGCAATATTAGAAGGTGGCATTTTTAACTATTTATTTATTTTAATTTCTGGAACCCTCCAACAGAGAGCACATTAGGGGGTTTGTCAGACACCTGCTTTCTCATTCATTCAACTTGGGGAGATGCAATTAAATAGGCTAGCACCTTGGTTACTACTTTGTGCATGTCCACTGCTGAGCACGAGAGCTCTAAACTTTCCCTCTCTACCAGGGGTTTCATCCGAACTCCTAATTCTCAGCGTTAGCACTGTACTATAAAGCACTTCATTACCACAGTGAGAAGCCTATTGTGAATAACCTGCAATTTTCTTTAGGACACTGGGCTGTCTCACAAATAACACGGCGAGTGAGAACCTACGTGACTCCTGACATTATACACCATACTAAGCCTCTTTCGATCCTTCCTTTTACTGTATAATCTAGTATCCAAACTACAAGTACTGGTGCATCAGAGCACAGTGAGATAGGACCCCGTATTAACAGATCCCACTACAAATCATTAACACACAAACCAGAGTTAAAGGCTCCTTTCCTGATAGAACATGCAACTTCGTAACAGCTTGCTTCAATCTGGACTAAGAGAAAGTAACTGCCAAGATTGGTTCTCCCAGTCTTTATTTTAATGAGCACTTAAAAGACAATAATATCTCAGCTGGGGTTGTAGTTGCACTTAAATATCTAAGCTCCTAGAAGAGAAGTAGCAAGCTCAGCAATTCTTGATCCCCAATGACCATGTACAAATTCATACAGCAGAAATACTGCATGACGACCTGGGTATGAGCACTCTCAGTCCCAAATCAGTCTGAAAATCATACTGTGGAGATGCTGAAGAGCGGGGAAAAAAGCTATCCTGAGAGTTGGATGGGTGTCATGGCAAGAAACTAACCCAAACTTGAGATAAAGAATACAAAGATCAGGCTTTTTTGTAAGACTGCATGCATTATTGAGGCTTCTACTAAGCCAGTTCCAAGCTGTTTCCATTTATGCTGCCATTGCAGAGTACAGTACTGCAAATGCCTGCAGTCAATCTGCGTAACACCAAAGCAGGTTATTTCAGAAGTTTCCTGCCTTCTCTGCTACAAATCTAGAGTGATATTATCAATCTCCAGGTTTAAGAGTCACAAATTGTCCGTGCACAGGCCTGCTCCAGAAATTTGGTTACACAAAAACATAAGAGAAAGTAGTGCAACTTAGAGAAACCACAAAAACAATTTCCAAAGAAAAGGAAGCTGTGCTTGCTGCACTTGATGATATAGGTCAACAGTCAATACACAACCTCAATCTAACAATTTGTTCCACATAAATGGGTGGGGAACTACCTCGATCTCATCCCAGCGGGTCTGAAATAGTACTTAGCTTGCCTGCTCTGAATCAGACTCTGCAGATAACTCCTATATTCTAGCAGCACGTGCTTTGTATTCAAGAGCCAAGGGCAGCAGGAAGCCTGCTGTTGTGTTTGCAGTGTCTGTGTACTTCCTCTTCCCTCCTGTGTTGCTTTAATGCAGCCAGAGCAAGGAGAAATAAGTTGTTTTTCTAGCATGATTACCAAAGCTGACTTGTAAAGTTTTAGTGTACAAGCTAGTTCAGGTTTCAGGCTTCTGCACCAGACCTACGCTTACTTGTCTTTTGCTGAAAACTAGTACACAAAGTGATTTTTGAGCCCTTTCTGCGGCAAAGTGTGCGCACACACAAACCGTTTAACAGCTACAGTGCAGACCTGGCACTCTCCCTGCTATTGTCCTGCAAACTTCCTGCGAGACTGCTACTCACTGGCAAAAGGTTCGAGGTAATGTTATCCCACTAGTGGGATTTGGAGACCTTCAGCCTTTATTTATGTTAGCCAAGGTGAAACTCATTTGGAGGGTGGCTAGAAAAGATAGGTTGAACACAGGAAGTCACACCAGCAGTTGCTGGGAAGCCATTGTATTCCTTGTTTCAGAGCTACTTTACAGCGAAGCTCATCCTAATTCACTTTTGGGGAGGGTTATACTCCTTTCACCTGCTCTACCGTAACAAAACGCAAGTTTCAGGCAGGTCAAAGTAGTACTATGATCCAGGGCTCCTTTCTTCTGGTCTATGGTACTGTCCAGTGAGTAGCTTCTCTACAGAGCCCAGGCCTGCTTGCCAGCTGTGAGAGCACACTGTGTAGCCTGTCTGGCAGCTGAGGCTTTCTAGATAGGTACTGCATTCGTTAACTAGCCTTAACATGTGAACAGATCATAGAATCATAGAATCACAGACTGGTTTGGGTTGGAAGGGACCTTACAGACCATCTAGCTCCAAGCCCCCTGCCATGGGCAGGGACACCTTCCACTAGACCAGGTTGCTCAAAGCCTCATCCAGCCTGGCCTTGAACACTCCCAGGGATGGGGCATCCACAGCTTCTCTGGGCAACCTGTTCCAGGGCCTTACCACCCACTCTGGGAAGAATTTCTTCCTGATATCTAATCTAAACCTCCCTGTTTTCAATTTAAACCCGTTCCCCCTTGTTCTGTCACTACAGGCCCTTGTAAAAAGTCCCCCCCAGCTTCCCTGTAGGCCCCTTCAGGTACTGGAAGGGGCTGTAAGGTCTCCCCAGAGCCTTCTCTTCTCCAGGCTGAACAAGCCCAGTTCTTGCAGCCTTTCATCATAGGAGAGGTGCTCCAGCCCTCTGAGCATCTTCGTGGTAGCGATTAATTCTGGGACATTACGATCACATCATGCCTGTCTACATGTATTTTTGAAGTACTTTCACTGCGTGGCATTTGTCAGTATAGACAGTACCACTGTATGAAGCTGAAGACAAAGATGTAATAGTGATAGCAGCAGCAAAGAAATCTGTGTGGAATTCAACTACTGAAGGAAACAGTTCAGAGTTCTGAGTCTGTAGATGTGCTGTCAGCCCTTTACTGGGTAAACTGGCAAACTGGAAAAAGCATGTGATCTTACAGCTCACAGTTGTTATTTGATAGAAAAACCGGGGTGACTTGTTGCTGTAGTGCATGCACACAGGACATCTCCTTTGGCTGTTCAGTTACTGAACCCTGCTGATACCCACTGAAGATCTGGCTGCCCGACAAGCTGCATTGATGATTATTTGCTCTGCAGTCTGGTCATACAGACTGGCACACTTGCAAGCTATGTCAGCCAGCTTGCCTTGTTAGAGGCAGGAATATTTACAAGTAGAAGTGTTTGTCTGGCTATGTGAATTATTGACTAATATGAAAAAAAAGCATAAGACACATAAGATGAGCCAAAGGCTTTTGTTGGTACAGAGAACAGTTGAAATTCAGAAGCCATGTTGCAGAGCAAGATAGCTCAGAGGCCTTACCTGCTCCACGTTGTTGTTCTGGTTTCTTCTGTGTGGTCCAGCCCACCAACCTGTCTTTGCTGAATGCTGATTTCTCCTCCTCAGGAAGACATCGTAAGCGCCAGATCCTCACAGTGTTGTCATCAGAGCACGTGGCAATCTACAGTATAAGTCAGTTTGTTGGAGTAACCAGGGCACATACTATGGATCCCTGGCCAAGTGAACTAGGATGGCTACACCTGACACGCCGTGCCAATATGAACAAGGGCGAAGCCTGCCTGCGGGTGTACAAGATTTGCCCATAAAACAAACAAAACAACCCAACTCTCTTTCATTACTGTACCAGACAGCAGTATTTGCTTTAAAGCAGGCAAGGCTGCCTCCTTCATGTCTTTCTGCTAGAGAAATCTCAGTCACCAGTAAGCGTTTGCCTCACACAGCTCTGTAACAGACAGTGGTCTGCTTGGGAAGGGCCAGGGCGTATTTTGAGATTTCCATCATTTCGCGGCCCTGTTGCTTTTTGCACCTGCATCTAGGTCTGTCTCTGTTGCTCAGGATCTTTTCTGCTTGGGGACAAACATTTGCAACACACCGAGAAGGTGACATTGGAAGGCTGCTGCACTGGCCTTAAGCACTGTCTCTTCAGACTCAGATGTCAGCAGTATCTGGCAGAGAAACCAACTCTGCTAGAAACATTGGTCTAGATTCCCACTGCAGCATCACACACTCCAGAAGGATCTGTGGAATCCTGAATGAAGAAGCAGCAGAACCCACCTAGCCACGTTTTATGGCTCTTTATGGAAAGATTAGCCAGTGACTCACACAGGAATCCGCAACAAGCAGAAGGAAATGCTGTGGCCAAAGTGCATAGTAATCTGGATGGGAAAGTGCCTTTGCTCTGACATCTGTTACAACAATATTGTCCCTACAGAAAGCAACTTTGCCTCTCAAATCACTCCAAGCAGCCTCCTGACCTGTCTGAACACCACATTCTCCATGTTTTTCATGCTTCGGCACCTGTACAATGGCTGACTATTTCTTACATGTATCAGTAATGCTGCATTTCCAACACATCATGATCAGGATGCTGGGCTACCTCTAGATCACAGATTTCATCTAAAATGCTAATTCTCTTGGTTTTGTGCACCTTACACAACTAGACCAATTCCTCCTGTTTGCCTGCAAGACTCCCACCCTCCCACATTGGAACGCTTTTCTGAAGAACCGGTGCTGTAATACAAGCAAGGGAAAGTGGCTGACTTGCTTAATACTGTGGGGTGAAAGAAGCCAGTGATTACTGGGACACTGTTTAAGGTTTTTCAGGGTTTTTCTCATTTTGAGCTAGGCTAATCATTTGAACTAACCTCCTACTGCAGTTCTCTTCCTTTTAGTACATAATTACTGACCCAATTTCACTGTAGGTATTTGGGTGTACACATAAATACGTCATTAAAAACAGCTCAGGTTTTGAAAAAAGGTCAGAATGAGAAGAACCCACATGTTTTCTAAAGGGCATTCAAAACTTCTTGCTGCTCTGTACAAGCTAGCAGATTATCAGTGGTCAGACAGGTATGGAAGCTGTAAGTATGGAACCACAAAACAAGCTTTTGGCTTATGAAAGCCCTGATTAAATGGTTTCACAGTTTTGTCACAAGCTCATCAGGAGAGGTCTTTGTTCCTTTGCAGTTTGCTAGGTCTTACCAGATAGATAGCCTAAATCATTTGAAAATAATGAAAAAGTTCTGATGCATTGTACTCACGTAACAAGCTTGCTTTACTGCCCTCTCCCCTCACTTCCCCAGATATTTTTAGAAATTATTGACTAAAAATTTTGGGCCAAATAAATAAATATTACTGCAATTTTGAAAAGTAGATGTTACCACATCACATCTGTTGTTTCACGGGAAAGACAATTTTCCAGAAAACAAACCTTAGTGAAGTCTGAAGGACACCAAGCAATGGAGGTAACTTCTTGAGAGTGACCAAGGAGTATCCGTGGAGGAAGGCTGGGCTCAGAAACCTTAAAAATTCCATAGAAAAACAAGTATACAATCAGAATTCCATAGAAAAACAAGTATACAATCAGAGTGATGTAGTATACATCACTAAGAAAAGACTCCACAGCCCACCTGTGAAGCATGTGAATATTTTCCATCTTTCCTACGAGATGGATAAATAAACGCTCTCAGCCTGTCATCATGAGGCAACAACGGATGGAGCCCTAAGAATCAGTTCCTGTTTCATTTCTAGAGGTGAAGCAGCTGGTCAGCACTGAGATGTACTGACCTGCCTGGAAACACTTGTTCAGTTCTGGCTACACACAGGATCTCTGCCTCCAGGGTTGTCAATCCAGAACACGACACAGGCAATTTACTATATTAAGTACCTCTGCCTGTTCTAGGTAAGATGCTTAAAGGTTTGGGAAGCTCATACTTTGAACCAGGATAGGCAAATATATTCTGCTGCCATTTTACAAACATTCCAATCACAGGTCAATGGTTTTTTAATAAAACCAAACTGCCACCAACAAAATCCCATAGATGAACCTTCACTGGCTTAAGAACTGGCATTTGCGCAACTGCCAAGTGCCCCTACCTCCTCCAGCCAGCCAGCTGGACCAGAGACCCTCTTAAGAGTTGATAGAAAAGCTCTCTAAATCACACATGCTCCTTAAACTGATGTCCATCTCTCTTACACCTTCATAAAAATCTTTCTCCTGTTCTGCAGTATTACTACTCATCTTCAAGTACAGCTCATGTAATCGACAGATAGAGCTGAAGCTAGCATGAAGAGGCCCAAAGAAGAAAACACACACACATACACACACAGACATAACAGAGATTATATCCAAGTTTTGCATGCTTTCAGCAGGCAATCCTTTCTGGAGCTATGAGTCACCATTATTGAAGTGACATTATAAGGGGGATTTATCAAGGGGATTTGCATAAATGACTAAGTGAATGAGCAGATCCTTTACTGTGTGGGAAAAGACTAGACATTACATACGGATTTCAAAGGAAGAAGCAAGACATAAGGGAAGGCTTCTGATTCGCACACAAGTTTTTCTCTTGTGGATCACCTCCTACAACCTGCAAAACCACAACTGACTCTCCAGCTTCAGATCTTAAAGTTGTGCTGATACAAACAGGTTCATCTTAACAGGCCGCTTGTTTTTTCCTGGCATAGCAGAGGCAATCACTTGACCAAATACCCAGTAAATGCCGTGGTCAGAATATTCCTTTCTCAGCCAAAACATGCAATACCATGGAAACTAAATCCCTATTTAGGGAATAAACAACAGGAGATCTTGGTGCAGAAAACACCTTAATTTAGATTTAATAGCAGTCTTGCTACACACACATAACAGACACAATAGCAGTCCAGAAGCCACTGATTGCCAAAAGGAAAGCAGAGGCAGAGAATTACTCATGCTGCAACACACAGGTTTTACGCCACGCTAGTGTAAATCAAACCAACTACACCCAATCATATTATTGTGAACTAAAGGAGGGTGCACAGTTATAGCTGTGCCCACTGCATTTGGCAGAAGACAGTCGGCCAGTCTGCGCGTGTCAAGTCAGGATTAGCCGCAGCACACGCTGCTTTTTGCCTGATTTGGCAGGATATTAGTGGGGAAGTTAGAGCTATTGTGGAAAGGTTAAGCAGAGAAACCTAGGAAATGAGACTTTATTAGTTACTCTACTCACCGAAACAGCTGTTGTATCCATCTTCAAGATTCAGCACAAAATGGTGTTTATAGTTTTATACATCATACAGTACAGAAGCACTTGAATTCTAGTGCTGCACTTGAATTCCAGTGCTGGGACAGACCAAAGGGTAACTTAATATGGTCACCTCAGTGTGCTCCATACCAAAGGATTCAAAGGACAATGGAAGTGTATGTTTATAAAGGATATTTTTCTATTACCTGAAGCTGCTAGGCTCCATCTTTGTTGATAGAAACCTCTCTGCTCTCTGTTTTTTATAATCTTAGGACTGTCTGAGTCAGTTCATTAATCAACGGACAAGTAATTAAAAAAACCCCAAACCAAACAACCCCAGCACAATAAAGCAAGTGTTCGTTGCCTGGAAGTGATTTATATATGGAAGCAGACTGAAACAGCGTCCTCGTCAGCAATAACTTCTGGCCACAGTGTTCCTTGGGAACTGCTGACCCCAACACAACTTAGCACTGCTGCAAAAGTTTCTCAAAGAAATAATCTGGGTGGACAAGGTCTTGCTCTGCCTTTCTTTCCCTGAAAAGGTCCTCCTGTGCCTTTCATTCCTCTCTAGATACGGAAAGCTAGCAGTCTTCATTAAGTTCTTCCCAAAATTATCTGTTAATTGCTCACGCAATATCTAACAATGTTTTTTTCGCAGCCTAAGTCCTCATCCCAGGAAAAGATACATATGTTTCAGAGTCAGTAAAATCTGCCAATGGTTAAAACAAATTAAGAGGCCTCTGGATATGACAGACGTCAAAAGAGACAGTTTCACTGGAAGTCCCACTTTCTGACAAAACTATGGGATTAAAATAGTAATACTCTGATGATTTAGCTAATAAGTGTGCAGTACGATCTGTCACTCACACATGATAGCAACAGAAACCTTCTGTACGTTAGTGCATTTTACACGTGCTGAAATGCTTAAACTCTGAGATGTAATGACATCCTTGAATGCTCTCGACCCAGTCCCAGCCTGTGTTCCAAGGAAGTTATAAATGCAGGATGTGCAACTCAAGTTTGCACAGGTATTTTTGCTGAACTAGCACAGAACATGAGGAAGGTTAAAATTACACCACTTGGCGTGGGACTAGCCATGCTACTGCACTCCTGCTACTACTGAGTAAGCAACATGGCTGCTCATAGGTGTTCTCCAAATCCAAGAGACTACACGCTCAAACCACAGCCTCAGCAGGTTGACCCTCTGCTCTGAAAGGTTTGTATTTTACTTTCAAACTCATTGTGAAAGTGGTAAAAAAGTCAGCATTCCCTAAAAATTACCCCAAACCTGACACAGGCAGTCACCTGTGGGTTCTGTTTATTTTACTTCAGTAAATCTACTCTGGTCCCATATGGCTGTCAAGCATGGAGAACAGAACTTGAAGCACACCTTATCCCAGGGTCCCTGCTATTAACTTGGTGACATTTGCATTTCCTACACGTCAGCGCAAGATACCAAGTGACGAAGCCTCTCTGCTCTCAGAGTGCTTTGGAATTTTGCTGAAGGTTCTGGCTGAGCCCTTGCTGTCATACAAAGGCATTAACTGCCATAAGTTAAGTATGAGGAAAAGCTATGTCTGAAGAAAGAGCTGGAAAAGGTGTGTGTGAGGGGGAAGAGTGCCCTTTCAAAGAATTAAATTGTTAGGTTTCTGCTAATGTGCTCCATTGCTAAATACGAACCGAGAACTGTCTGTCTACTTGTCATAGCTGGCTGAATCAACAGGATTGAAAGAGGATTTTAATGCCCATTAAAAGCAGATTAAGATCAGCAACTTGCAATAAGCAGCAGTGATGAGAGATGTACTGGTGGCAGGAGGTTAGTTAGCTCTGCTTTACATTAAACAGTTACATCCAGCCTTGACAGTGACAAACACACTCTGGGCACAGCATGCCAGGAGCTAACCCCATGCTGCTTTGAGCAGGAGTGGGAGGCAGGGAGTGTCTTACATGAACATGAAAAGCAAATGAAGCGAAAGAGCGGAGTAACTCCAGGTCGCGCGCTTGGGTCTCTCCCAGTTGCCTCACCTTCCAGATGTACGCGTTGCAGTCACTCGAGCCACTGACCAGGAACTGGTCGTCTGGGCTGGTGCTGGATTTGACGTAAAAGGTTGAATTCTGGTGCCCACTAAAAACGGCCACTATGAAGAAAAAAGAAAATAGAAGCCCCACTCAGTGCACGGCGTGGAGTCAGTTGCGCAAAGAGGGCTGATCTTACAGGCTTTTCCTGCCTAGCCGCATATGCTCTGGAGAAAGTGGTTGCACTGCTCCCTCGCTCTGGGGCTCCGGCAGCAGGAAGTTTTCATTATTCAACTAGAGCCCTTCAGGCTTCCCAAACAAAGCAACAGCTCTCTCCTCAGCATTAGGAAGTGGAGGCAGTTTCATCAAAGCTTTAATTTGACCTGTGTCACAAGCAGGCCAAGACATCACCTGGGCTGCCCTATCACTCTGGTTAAGGCTCCTCTTCCTCCCTCAGTCCCCATCACCAGCCCTGCTACACTAACAAGGGCAGACACGCAGACATCATGGCGAGCGCTGTCTTCTACCCATGTGGCAACAAAGGTGTCTGCTGCTCTTTCCTCCTGCTGCCAGCATTTTTAATTCATCAACAAAACGTGCATCCTGTTGGCCACGGTCACCGGCTGCCTGCATTTCAAACCTCAGTAGTGTTTGCTAAAGCCTTGACACCCCTGCCCCGAATGGCTACTGTTCCCCCTATTGCGAGGGCCTGAAGAGCTGGCAGCCAGCATAAGAGCCGAGTGTGGATCTAGAGCACTCAGCTGCACCATGTCCCATCCTCTCATCGCGGCAGAAAGGGTGGAGTTTCCCGGTGTAGCACCAGGTGGGGCTGGCACCCCACTTACCAGCCCTGTTTTAATAGTGGTTTTGGCAAAGGAAGCGACCCACAGACCAGAGGGTAGTCTTTGAGAAGTTGAGAGACCCCAAAATATCCCTTCATTTTTACCCACGGCTCTCAGCACAGCGGTTGCTGGCCAGCAACTCCCTTCCTAAGTCAGACCTACCACCAAGTGCTGTTACAGTGGGGGTTTCCTCATGTCCCCCTGCAAACTAGAGATGCCTGAACACTAGACAAGAGCAAGTGCAATCGGCATGAAAGCTGGCGAGGGAGGAGAGGCACCGACCCGCGGGCAGGCGCTGCCCTCTGCGGGAACACCAGCATGCCGAGCAGCCGTGCGCGTTTCATCCAGCTGGGTGAAACGAGATTGCTCGCCGGGTTTTATTGGCTGGACACAGCAAGGCAAGAGCTCCATGAGGAGGCCGAGGGTGGGATGCCCCGTGCTTTGGAGAGCTCACTCTTGTCGGGGGACAGGCCGGTGAGCGTATTTCCACAGCTCAGCGGTGGCACCCGAGCTTAACCTCAACAACTGACCTATTAATATTTACTACTTGCACCAGTTCTCGACTCTGGAAGCACTCCCACCCACCAGGCTGCCTTCCTGAAGAGCAGACAGAAGGACACATTGTTCATTTAATTTCAATTAACTGAAAGACTGAGAAAAGGCAATGGAAACTGAAGCATGTGTCTGGCTGGAATGCATTTAACAAGTTTTGCTGCTTTCTGAGAAGCGACCACTGGCCTCTGACAAAATAGCTTCATGCACCAAAGGCTGTGGGCCTACGTAAAGGTCACAGATGCAGCGCTGAAGGAATCTAAAAAGCTGAAGCATCTCTACAATATGCTGGGGATGCTTTCTCCCAGAAACTGCAGCAGGAGCTAAATTTAAAAGTCACCTTAAAATACCTGAATACAACATATCAGGTAATCACTTTACATGGATTCGTATCTCAGTTTGAAAAATCAGTGACTGCCAGTAAGCAGAAGAGTCAAACTTGCTTCAGGTGAGCGGCAGCCGGACACCAGCCATTCCTCGCCAGGTAACTAGGGACAACATGCAAACCACCATGAGTCTCTGTCTGGGTGAGCCAGCATCTGCACTTAAGTTTTCGTGCTGTTAATTTGATGTGGATGGCTTAACATGAAATACGAACAGCCCTTGTAACAGGTGCCTACTCTCCCAGGCAGCTTGAGATGTAAGAGCATGGAATAGGTTTCCTAAGGGTTGAGGCTGGTCTCTGTCTCTCTAAGTCACCGGGAGAAACTTGCTTTCCTACGCTCTGTAACATCTATTTCTCACAGTTATTTCCACAGGTACCTCGCTTACCTGGAGTGGTCCTTAAGCTTGTCATATTGAACATGTAGATGCTGTCATCAGTGCAGTTAGCAAACAGATTAGCACCGGTGGAATCCAGAATCAGGCTAGAATACCCTGTAGACAAAGAGAGAATTTCTCTGTAAGAAATAACGCCACAAAAAACATTTTGGAAAACAAGCATTCTCAAAGAAATGCCTCATGAGAGAAATTTGGAAAGGATTTCTATCGTGTATGAAATTGTCATTGGAAAGTTTGTTTGACAGAGCACTTGCTGGAGAAGGAAAGTTTCTAGAATAACATCTACATTTTCTCATGTGGATTCAGGTTGATATTTAGAGAGGAATCTCACCTTCAGAGCAGGCAAGCCATTTGTTTGATAGTTTCAGACAGATAACAGCAGCAACGAATTGTAGAAGCAGAGATTGAAAATAAGCAGAAACCCTCATGCTTTGGCAGACTCTGCCATCCTCTGATTTGCTAGTGATTTAGGTTCAAGAGCAATCTTTCCCTGCAAGGAAAGTATTTCACTACCAGCTCCTGGAGCCCTCACGTTCTTGGGACTGACACTGACCATTACCACGTCAAGACAGCTGATGAGACAATTCATCAGGAATTACTGTGCTGCATCAGAGCACTGTAAGGCTTTAAGATACAAAGAAGCACAGAGCAACATGAACAAGAGCACTATTGTTTTTGATAACAAGCAGCTTCGAGTATTGCTCGACTCTAGAAGGTTATAATGTGAGAACCCAGTCCTTGTCTGTTGTCTTTGCAAGACACAATGAAAGAGTTCAATCTGATTTCTACTCATACATCAAAATAACTACCTAAATTCTACCTCAAGAGCTCTATTCTTCCGCATCTCCACTTCTGACAATGCACTGCTGAAGCTTATGCAAGTTTTTATCATTGGTGCAATGATATGAAAGTAGGGCACTTGCACTCTTCAACTTGAAAATTTGGTATTGGCAACCAAAATACCCTGCCGAGCTTGTCAGCCTGATCAATAATTGATCAAAATAACTACCTAAATTCTACCTCAAGAGCTCTATTCTTCCGCATCTCCACTTCTGACAATGCACTGCTGAAGCTTATGCAAGTTTTTATCATTGGTGCAATGATATGAAAGTAGGGCACTTGCACTCTTCAACTTGAAAATTTGGTATTGGCAACCAAAATACCCTGCCGAGCTTGTCAGCCTGATCAATAATTGTCTAAAAAGAAAAGAGATGGCACTGCCACCACTTCTTAAATTCACTTTGCACTTCAACAAATACACCCTCCAACAACTCACCCAGTTTGCGAGTACTGGTCCCAGGGTAGCAAAAAGACTTGAAAGGCAGCGGGTCCTGACGGTAAGTGGCATAGTTCTTGCGCAAGTCCCATACTTTGATCACACTGAAATAGAAAATCACAAATGTTTTCAACTGAAACATTTCTTTTGCAAGGCTGGTAGTGTCTTCTAAGAGCACAGGAAGACAGGTTGCTCCTTACTGAGGAGTGTCCAATGCGGAGGAACACAACTGAGCAGATGTAGAGCAGAGACGTGCTGAAAGTGGAACAATTGCTCTGCTGGGTATGGCTAGGGAAGCAGCACTGTCTTCTGTGGCTAACACAAGATACAACAAGAGGCTGCCAGTCAACTTTCTTCAGCTAGTAAAAGGAAATGGGAGGACGCCTTCATATTCCCGACTTGTAATTTTTAAAATGAAGTTGCACAAGTTTTTTCTTGCTCTCCAGGAGCAAGTCTCTTTCATGAGCTATGGGCAGGAGAGTCAATTTCAACTGCCTCAGAAAGGCTCTGCCCACAGGAACCCTGCTAAAGAATTGAGTCCTGAGAGGGTAATCGCCGTTCTAATCAATGAGACAGTTTGCTTGAACTCCCAGGGTGCTGCAACGGATCTGGCACCTAAAAGAATGCACCTTTTGTAACTCAAGGCAACATTTTCTCAAGTATGCCTACACATATCCAGGCACCAACCACCCATTTGCATCCCAAAACAGCTCACTGTCTAACAATAGTCTGTTTGTGTGTGGTCCCATAGGTCCATGAGAACAGACAGCAACGGTAAGAACTGCTCTCGTTCTGCCCCATAGCTGAGACTAAAATAAGCATTTACTACATACGCACGATTCGTCCAGTGCTGCAATCTCCAGCAAGGAAGAAAAGCAGCATTCAGCTTTGCCAATGCAAGCCTGCAGCATAGCTCTGCTGATTCTGCCCAACAGTAACTCTATACTCGCTGGCCACTGCGTGATGTTAGGAGCAAAAAATCTCCCAACCTTTTTGTGCCACTAAGAACATACCGAGTAGACAGAAAAGCAGGCATCCCCTCTCCTTACCCATCAACAGCTCCTGCGGAGATGAGAGTATGCTTGTCCTGAAGCAGCACCACAGTTACACTCTGCTGGAAATCCTTGAGAAGGAAAAAAAAAAAAAAAAAAATCTTTATTTTCTTTCAGGGTTGGCGAGATCTTCCTGCTTAGTTCAAGGCCAAGGGAATACTGAGAAAACCTCCTTCTACCCAGGCAGGAGAACTTGGAAATACCAGATGCCATTTAGGACACAACAATCCTTCAAACACTCCCACCAGTGAAATTGCCCCTGAGCAGTAAGTGTTCGGGCAGCAATTTGAGACGGTGTCTTTCGCGTCAGAGATAAGAGAGCCACCTTCATCACAAGGTTTAATAAATGAGTAAGACCAGGTCTTACTTCAGTAAGACAGCAATTTTTGTGATGAAATTAGGGGGGGTGGTGAAAAAAAGAAAGAAAATCACAACTCTGCCTATCCCCCGCATCCCCCCCCGTCCAAAAGGCCACTCCTTTCCTCTCTGGAGAAGAAAAAAGATGTATTTTCACATTGCATTTGCACGAAGATGGCTTTGGCAGCACGTGGGTTGTTGGACAACTAAACAATGTCTAAAATTAGCCATAGCGAGTGACCACAACACAAAACCCTACCTCTGCAAAGATAAATGGAAGCATTTACCACATTCCGGCCAAATATTTCTCATGATAATTACTTAGGAAGACTTCTGTGAACAACATTGTCCTCCAAAGAAAGACCTACGTTTCATTTGTTCCTCAGATACCTACCACCAAGGGGGCAAGTCCTCTTAGGTTCTGCCTCTTCTTCTTCGGTTTGGAAGGAGTCTGCTTGTCAACCACATTGTGTGCTCCACTGATTTGATTCACTTGCCTATAAAATCCATCTGAAAGAAATAAAAAACATCACAATTAATAGTTTTATGCAATTTTGCTATCACTTTAATAAATAAAATGGGCATCAGCTTGGAATATGTCCTGAAAAGTGGTTGAGACTAACCTTTAAAATAATTAATGTATTCTGAAAACAAAACTGAGAGTTACATATGAAACCCATGAGAAGAACACAGCAGAAAACAGGAACATCAACTGCAAAAAGATGACAGAGGTCAATGTAGCATGGACACTGAAACTAAAACTGGTCTAGGCAGGCTGCCTTTGGAAACCATTACCCCTCGGTCTGGTCTTCAGCCTGCATCCTGGTCTGGAGCATTCAACCCATCTCATCCTGTGCAGAACTGCACTCGCAAGAAGGCTTCCAGTGCTTTTCCACTCCTATTTTATAATTTTCTGTTTAGCCTTTTGTCTGCTACTTCTCACTTTATGAAACTTACTGATTTACAAGAGTAAAGCTACTTTTCTACTTTTTTCCTATACCTTCCACTTCAGTAATGCAGAGCCTCCCTTTCCCCCCACTTGGCAGTTTGAAGAGCCAGGGAATCTGAGCCAGAAGGAAGTGTGAGACATGTTCTGGCAGCACAGGCCAGGAAACTGCTGGGAGAGAGCAGGGAACTGGGAAGAGGCATAAGGGCACGACCTGACCGAGGAAGGAAAACCTCCAGGAAACAGAAAGAGAGGAGCAGAATGAGCTCACCCTGCATTTAGTAGGTGTTCCCAAAATATATTCAGTTGCTCACAGCACTCGCAACCTCCTTTACTCCTGCACTTTCTGCCTGACTTCCCACCTTTGCTTCATCCATCCCAATGGCTCTGACCTAATCACTCTCACCCAGCCCATCTGTCTCTGCGCTGTACCTCACAGGGATGTATTCTGTACCCCCTTATCTCCTTACCAATGCACAGGGTGTTACCAGGCCAGCATGTATATCATGCTGCAAATCTGAGTCTGTTATGAAGTGGAAAAAGTGTATTATACATAGAAGAAACATCCATTCCACCCATTTACTGTACTAAAGCAGTACACTGTTATTTGACAATCCTCCTCTTCTTACTGAAGTGTTGCCTGTATTGTAATTGAAAGCATTAGTACAACAAGTACACCTGAGTACTATTTTTACATGAGATACTGAGCTTTTTTGATACATATCTGAAAGTTCACTTACCTTTCTTGTTGCATCTGGTATCCCAAACCATGATGTTTCCATCTCTGCCTCCAGTACAGAAGACAGCTGAGAGAGAAAAAGAGTG
The DNA here is from genome assembly GCF_000690775.1 of Eurypyga helias. Taxonomy (NCBI): domain Eukaryota; kingdom Metazoa; phylum Chordata; class Aves; order Eurypygiformes; family Eurypygidae; genus Eurypyga; species Eurypyga helias. Next base: position 61,665 of record NW_010239221.1, read on the forward strand.
CTATTAGCTTCAAACAGTGTTAATTTAATTAACCAAATGCAGTACAATTCCATGATGTTCCTGTGGCTCTTCTGCCCCAACACCTGGGATGCCAGTCCTAGAAATAAAAAAAAGCAGGCCATTGTTCTGCCACACTTTTTGACTCGTTTCCTTATTCTTCATATTCCTTTTTTTCCTACTACTCTAGAGAAACCTGCTTATGAAAAGAGAATTTTCACACTTATACATGGAAGTAGGTGTCATATGTTAAACTTGCCCAAGATCAGAAATGTGCAGATGGACATCATCAGGTCACCATGAAGTTCCAAGAAGTTAGTTTTGCTTCACTGTCTGGGTCGCTGCTCAGGTGGGATATGCTATTTGTAACTGTCAGTTTCCAAAGCCCTTTTGAGCCCCAAAAGTACAGATGCGCCAGGGCAAAGAAGGAAAAAACAGACAACAGGGACTATCAACATTTACCTTTCTCAAATCTAGAAAAAGCGACTGACTTCAGGCTACACTGGTGACCTTTGCATATGCCAAGAAGCTCGCCGGCTCTCACATCCCACACCTTGGCTGTCTGATCTCCTGAAGCAGTGACCTTCAGAAGGAAAAATAAAAAGCTTTAGTCATTTTCTGCACACAGTTGCCAAAACAATAAGAATAAAGTTAGATGGCAAAAGATTGCTTACAATCCTGTGTTCCCCTGGTACCCAGGCAAGGTCAAATACAGCATTTGAGTGCGCCTGCCATTCTAACAAGAAAACAAAAGTCAAGATTAGGTCAGTGCATTGCAGCATGGTATTTTGCACAAGACTAAAGAACATCAGACACTGAAATCAGGAAACTTGTCAACAGCTTGCCTTAGGCATGAAAAACAACACGGAACAATCCACCTACTACTGTTGTTGTGAGGGCACGCTCACGCTGCTGCTTTGTAGAGAAGACTCAGCAAAGGGTTTGAAAGGGTTTAAGTACTGCCCACATTTGTGTTTAAGCGACTCACAAAAATCTTTAATTCCAGTAAATCACATACTTGTCACATCAAATGAAGGTCACATTCTCTATAATACTTACCCTTAAAGATGAGTTTGCTGGTAGCTTGAGCTTCAGTATCGTACAGTCTAACAAATCCTTCTTCATTTGCAACTGCCAGTACATGCTCCAAATCTGGGGCTGAAAAGAAATTGAAACGTATTTGTGTATTATGTAGCTGATTCATAATCTTGCCCTGCTCTTTCTGAAGGGCCACAGACACCTTAAATTGGGTACACAGTAAATAGATTACAGTGAAATAAAGAGTACTTACATAGCAATTTAAATGTTCAAAATGCAGAAATACAGGCAAACGTTTTTTCTAGACATTCCGTTCAGGAACATACATGGACATTCAAATGGCTCCAGGAGCAACTTTTGAGATAATGGCTTCTTTCAGCAGCTATAATAGTCCCCTAGTTATAGTCTTCTGTATCTATACTACCTAGCATCTACAACCTCCGGTATTTTCTATGTATCTGAGTTGGAAAAGGAGGAAGCTGCCTTGGAGAAACGTGCAAGGTCACATCAGAACTAGAGTACTGCACATGAAAGGGTTTTGCCCTAAAGATCCAGGAGCTTGCATGCTTTCTTCACTCATCATGTATTTATCATGGGGAAACGCTACATGTAACGGTCTAGTGACATCCATCCACCTCTGATTTCTATTCTCCATCCTGCTATATCTTTTGTATCTTTGGAACAAAGCCCAGTTTTTCAGCTATGTAGCCTAGCACTGTCACCAAGAGGACATACCTGGAAACAGACAAAGCTGAAACAAAGAGATGCTAAAAGCTTTGTGGTTGCTTCTTTAAGGGAATACCTTCAACCAGTGTGTCTAGGAGCACCATGATCCCATCTATATCACATCTAGGTGCAAGTACACTATTACCAGCTCACTTGAACACATGAAACGCTGAAACCAAACGAGGAGACGTATTTAAAAAAACATACAGGAGAGCTGACAGTGGTGCTCACACCCCCAAAAGGGCCTTTCGGAAGGTGACTTTACCTGCAGAGAAGGCGCAGCCGAAAGGAGGGACCGGCATTCCCGTTTCCCCGTAAGAAAGGTGGTCATCTTCTTGCCTGCACTGGTAGCTCTCCAAGAGATGCTGCAGGGGAAGCGGCGAGGACCGACCTACAACGAGACAGACGGACCGTCACCGCACCAGACACCACAGACGCGGCCGCAGGGAGCCCCGAGATCA